>NC_081413.1:504605276-504905276 GCF_030272615.1 Cryptomeria japonica | reverse complement strand
ACTTCTAAAAATGCACTAGAAATTCAAGAAAAAATGATCTTAGTACATAATTGTAGTATCTTAAAATTGTGACCCCCGCAATTTTGTAATTTCAATCAAATCTTAAGCCCTCACCTTTGTGACAACATACTTCTACTTGACTAAGACCCCTCTATGTGCTTTCACCTTGAGTCTCCTCCTATTGTGGCCCTTATGTTGCCTCAAGACCTTGTCTAGGCCCCAAGATAGGGCAAGACAGGGGCATGGCGCTCTTGTCCCCCTTGGACAGGGGTGTGGTGCCCCTATCCTCCCTCTTAGGGTGGCCCTAAGATGGGTCTATCTGGCCCCTTAAGCTTAAATTTCTCTTCAGGGATTTCAATCTTTCATTGTCGGCCTTTGATGGATGAAAATTGATCCTCTTAGGCATGTATAAAAGGAGATCCAATTCCCTCATTTGATAAGGATGGTATACACGAATAGGTGAAATACATAAGATATAGTCAAGTGAAGGGTCTTTGTCAAGCGTCCAAGTCTTCAAGCATCCACCAAGTTATCTTCTTCATGTGTCTTCTTCATTCATCCATTGGAGAAACATTACAACATTCATTTGCAAGCATGTGTGTGTTAGGGTTTTGTCATGTTACATGCCATTTCATACAAACATTTATGATTCCATTCAAGAAGCAAAGCAATCATCATCATCAATTGCAGATCTACAAGTTATACATTTCCTACATTTACATTTAAGTATTTTCAATTACTTCCTTTCAAGGTTGATTCCTCAATCAGGGTTTGACTGAGGCAAACCCCTATCCACAACCCTTCTTCCTTTCTTTTCTATGTGTAGGTTGCAGGTGTGCAGCTATAATGTAGGATTGGACTCCATTTACAGAGACGAAAAAACACTTTTCGGCACACGAATTTCTCAGAGGACCGTGTGCACTTTCAACATGGTCCCAATGACTTTTCTCCAAATTTGTAGGGCAGATCCGTATCAATCTGAATATCTTAGACCCAAAATTACAATGTGATCCCGAACCAGTAGCTCCTCATTTCATTCATTTTATCTCCCTATTCTACATAGTCAACAAGTCAACATATCTATTTACAGAAGAGGGTAAATCACTTTCCAACCCTTGTAATCCAATTGGAATTCATATCCTTGTTCTCATTGGAATTGGATCTAGTGGATTCAAGTCCCTCTTTTGAATGTAGTGACTTCCTTTCTCTCTCCTAGGTGGGGAGTCACTAGGGTTCAATTTTCCACTTTACAATAATGAAAACATCAACATTTTTACAAGATATATTTCCAAATAGAATATCAATGAGATAATATGTCCAATAGAATCCATCCTATCAGCTTTGTTGACTTCATCCATCCTACAAGGTTCCTTAAAATCAATGCTTAAACTTCCTTGAGATTAATGACAACACTATATTTGACAATGTCGACATAAGATAATAAAGCACACCAATCAACGAGACTAAATCCATAGTAACAATATGAAAAAGTGCAAATGCTAGAGACATTACATAGTAATGGCACCTTACAAAGTCCTTATGTATCCTTTAACACCTAATTTTTACTTCACATGGATGTTCATGAGTGTTGCATAAATTAATATGCATGGTCATTTTAAGATTCACACACCTCAAAGTGGGGGGAAATTTCAATGGTGAAATTTTCATACCCATGCCATTTCCAAATTAGTTTTATCCTCATTTTGAGGAAATTTCTAGACACATATTGATAGATGATATAATATTGTGCAAAGTTGGGCCCACTCCCCTAGCCTTACCAATTTTTATGTACAAATATTTACATATTTTTTAGTCCCCAACTTATTTTTATACGTGCATACTCAAATACATCTATCTTATTCAAGAAATTTGATATAGTCATTAGCCACCTAAATCTAACCATTTATTTAGTGAGGTCCATTTCCACAATTATGGTGTTGAAACTCAGATCATGGACTTGACCCTTTTCTTTCTAAAATTCAAATTCAAATTTTGGTTGGCTAGTCTCTTTCATTTTCCCATTCTAAGCCCACTAAGTATACATTTTACAAAAAAAATATGTTATGTGCTAGTATTTGAAGGTATTTGATGCATTTGTTTACATCATATGAATGTATGGTATTCTTTCTAGAGCATCAAAGCAGCAATCAATAGTGTAACATTTGGATTCAGTGCAGATGAAGAGTAACAAATCTATATACATCATTCTAGGTCCTTCGATTATATTTTTGGATTGTCTACTCAAGTGTTTTAGGGGTTGGGCTAGGATAATGTGTACCCCTCTGACAATAATAACAATCCTCTCAAGGTCAATTAGGCAAATAAAAGAGTAGTAGTACACATTCCATAGGAAAAGTCTATACTCAAGGGGTGAATATGAGACTATGAACTTGATCTACACCCATAGATTTGATCACCAATAGAGTATAAATAGTAATGCATATATTCAAAGAGAGATTGTATATCACGAGTTGATACAATCATATTTTCTACATCATTGGCATACATTTTTTGTCACAAAACTATGTACATTCTATCATTGCATTTACTTTTTTTAAATAACTATTACAAATTATTAGATCTATCAATCCCAACTTATTTATAATTAATCTAAACCAATATATGTTTAATTACATTTACATAATTAGCTTAAGTTAACATATTGAAAAGATTTTTTTTTAATTTTCACACATTTTTTTGTTTCTTTTTCCATCATGAATAAAATTATATATAAAAAACAAATAATATCAATATTTTTTTAATAAATGTACCAACGTAAATTCACATAAAAATGACCTCATAAATTTAAATAAATTGCTAATATACAATTAGTTGGGCCATTGAATGATTTTGTTGGGTTTGAGTAAACAATGTACTTAGTAAACAAATAAACAATAAAGAAAGTGTGTGAGAGATATAAAGGTAGGTAGTTGGGCTTTCTTCACAATAAAAACTTAAACAAATCCTCACACTTGCTTAAAGCCATGGAGCCAAATTTAAGTGAAGTTAATAACTTTTCTTTAAGAGAAATCTACCAATTTAATATATAAAATAAAATTATGATTTCAACAACTCATAATCATATTGAATAGAATGTAAAAGTGAAAGAAGAATCATTTCACTAGACAAGAGGATAGCAAATGCGTTTTAGCTTATGATTAACACCACTTTTTATCCATCAAATGTAAGTTTAAAGGTTTTTCTATTGAAAATTTATGCTAGTTGATATATATTTAAACAAAACAATCATACATATATATGATATGAAGTTTAGATGGATAATATAGAATATAATAATAAATAAAATACATTTTAGTATTGAATAGTTTTTTATTGTAATTGTGTCAAGATATTTTGATGTTAAATTTTTTTCATGCGATAATTACAAACATTTTTAAGTATAATTATGAATTGTGGAAATATCGTGTTATTTATTAAGATATTAAGTTTGAGATTTGACAAGAGAATATATAATTGAAGATAAATATCTCAAAATTCATAAATTGATTATATGTATTATAATTTATATTTGTGGTTGAAAATTTGATCTCGATAATTTGTGACAGTGAATTGGCATGTAGAGTTGAACCTAGGCCCACAAAAATGAACTAACATCAGGTAATGGATGATTGATGTACTTGTTTTTGAACTAGGGCAATGTCTATATACAGTATTTGCAAAATTATTAAGCAACGGTTATGGATTTTTCATTTAATCTTCTAGGTAGATTGACTCAATGGAAGTTACTCAAGGTCAAAGATCGTGGGCAAGCATTTAGTATACCTAAGATAGTGATGCAATTAAGATGATATATGATAGTATCATGATGCTCTCTTATAAAATGAACTAGGGTAGGTCTTTAAAATCACCACCCTAGCATACAATTTGAAACAAGTTGCACTCTAATTAGCTCATGAAGACTAGTAAAGAGAGCAATCATGGGTCCAAATAAAAATTTTAATATGATAGATTGGGGTTCAAATTTTCATCCAAGAAAATGGTCTTGGTCAATTCTACACCCAGAAATCTAAAACAAGGTGAGGAATGATAGAAATGTAGAATCAAATCTTAACATAGAGGATAAGTGATGGTGTAATGTGGAAGAATTTAGGGTTTCCACCCCCAAAAGGATGAAAAACACTAATTTTTCACTTAGGGACCATTACATTCAAAAGAGGAAACAAAATCCACTAGATTCAGTCACAAATCTGGCTAGGACTGAATACTAAATGGATTTGGGTTAATTATGTGATAGTTGTATTCCTCTTTGATATATTGAATTGTTGAAATTAGGTAAAGTGCTAAAAAATGAAGGCAAAAACATGTAAATAGTAAGCTACAAATGTGGGGTCGAGCTGGGCACTTGGAACTGAGCAATGTAAGCCAAGTTGGATCTGGTCTTCGAAAGAGCTCCTGAAATGTCAGGACCATGGTGGTGGTCGCCTTGTTCCTCCACACTTTTTGCACACCAAAGGGGAATTGATTTGTCTATGAAAATAAAGCTTATTCCAAGTTGGTCCATAACTTAGATGAACCGAGACCCAATATAGGTCCACACGCTACAACAATGATCTCCATTCGCCAAGTCTCTAACATGAACACCAACAACATCCCGAATCTCCACCAAAAGTTGCACCAACACCACTTATGCAATTCATAAAAGATATTCATCAAAAGCTCTGCCAGTGAATCCCTCACCGGAACCAAAAGCCAAGATTCCAAGCAAACAAGATAGCATCTGATCACCAGACCAAAACCAAATGACTAAATATGATCACGAGTATCATGAATAAGACAATTCCATAACCAAATCATACTGGAGCCTATCGGATCATGTGGAATCCAAACCAACCAGAAACTGCTCAACCTACCAGGACCATAAGGGTGTCGGTAAAGCATCCAAACAGCTAGTGTTGACATCAATGCAACACATAATCAATTCATCCAAATGGCCAACAATTTTTAGTCCCAAACTTATTTTTATATGTGCATACTCAAATACATATCCTATTCAAGAAATTTTATATAGTCATTAGCGACCTAAATCTAACCATTTATTTAGTGAGGTTCATTTCCACAACTATGGTGTTGAAACTTAAATCATGGACTTGACCCTTTTCTTTCTAAAATTCAAATTCAAATTTTGGTTGGCTAGTCTCTTTCATTTTCCCATTCTAAGCCCACTAAGTATACATTTTACAAAAAAATATGTTTATGTGCTAGTATTTGAAGGTACTTGATGCATTTGTTTACATCATATGGATGCATGGTATTCTTTCTAGAGCATCAAAGGAGAAATCAATAGTGTAACTGTGTGGGAGAAAAAGTGACACTAAGCAAACATGCCCTAATCTCACTTTCAACCACACACTTGTGGAATACGAAAGAGCCTAGAGGTATCACACAATTGGCTACTTCTTTTTGTGAAAGAGAGAGCCACAGGCTACCTATTAGGGTTTCTATTCCTTTGTTGTAATTGAAAGATAAAATGATGCAAGTTCAATTCCTAACCCCAAAGTGCAAGTATGAACTAATAACAAGATTGCAGAATTGAACTTAAACAATGGAAAGCTGTAAACACAAGGACAAGACAAGAATGCAAATGCGTACCCAGAGTTAAAATCTGACTGAAAATGTTCGGGACGGGGGCGCGGGCGCCACTGTCCTGATTCTGCCCTTGAAACTGCTCCGAAAACTGCTGTTTTGCAAAGTTGTCAAAAATGCTGAAAACTGCTGTCAGAAGGACCAGGGCGCCCAGCGCCCCTGTCCCAGGGACCAAGGCGCCTAGCACCCCTGTCCTGGCAGGACCAGGGTGCCCCACACCCCTGTCTTGGTCTTTTGCTCTGAGATTTGGTGTGAAGTTCGGTCTCCGTCTGCTTCTTCCGGATCTGTAACTTGCGGTGTCGTCCGAATTCCGAAACCTGCACTTATATTTGAAAAGGTGTGGTGGGCGGCTATATAGGGTTTTGCCTTAGTCAAACCCCCGCTTCAGTGATTTCCACCTCCACGAATAGCCAAGTTGTATTGTAAAATGTATTGTGTGCAGACCTAGTGTGTGTGCAAGGTCCTAAGATGCAAGTAAGCAAACTAGAGCAACCTAGAAAGTAAACCCTAATTGCTCATAAATGATAATGTAAATGCTCTAAATCAAGATACAAAGTGATCTAAAGCATGAATAAAGGATATGTTGAAGCTTATGCAAAGACATGAAAACAACATGAAATCATACCCAACCCTCAAGGGAGGAGTACAAGCCAATCTTCAGTCGGTAATCTCCTATGTTCTTCAATGTCTTCCAAGCCCTAAATGGATGAATGAAATTGATAAATGCTTGATAGAAGGATGTTGAATGTTGTTGAAGTCCTCAAAGATCTGCTCTTTTGCTGCATATGAGGTTCCTGAAAACGAAAATCGGATCCTTTCAAATGAAGCAAGAGAGCTCTTATATATGAAACCCTAGGTCTTAATTCCAACTTTTGGCCGACCTAGAGATTGAATCTCCCACCAATTTCTTGGGGTTAAGCTTTATTTTATGATTGGATCATGCTCCTAAAATTTTGGGAAAAATGTCCGGGACCATGTGCACGCCGGGCACCATGGTTCCGACAACTTTTCACCAAATTTTCAGGGCCATCGGATATGATGATTTTAGAGCGAATCCCGAAGTTACAGCTGATTTCGAGATGTTTTGACCCCCGAAATCAAGCCCCCAAGTTCAAAATAGGACCTAATTAGGGTTTTAGATTAAATGATGCATTGGAAGAATAAAATGAAAGGGGCACACTTTAATGAAAAGGGCCCAACTTTATGATATGGGAGATGATAAAATAGAACCTTAGACCTAATTAATTTAATTAATTAAGTGCTAAAGGGGAAATGCGATGCAAAATGCGCCAAGGCGGGTGCTAAACTAGGTGTGAAATTGTACCACCATAGCAAGTGCGTACAATTTATGACGCTACATTTAGCCCCCACTTAGCAGTCATATGAACACTAAGTGCATATGCAAGCTAAAGTACAGAAAAGTAAACATTATTTGAAAAAGGATATATCCATAAGTCTGTCGAACGAAGCCCCCAGCGGTATCTGCAGTACACAGTTAGGAACCACAACCTACAAAACCACATGTTAGATCACAAAATCACCTAATGCTTACTAAAGAAGGTGATGAAAATTTGAGGGTAGCTATATGACCCCCCCTGTTTCGGCTTGCTAATTTTAGTGAGTTGAAACAGGGTATCATGTTTACCACTTCGAATTGTTAAAGAAAATTGATGATAAATGCTCACAAGAAGATTTGATATGAGATCAAAAACTAATGGAGAATCATTTGGTAAGAAAGAGGACTAAATCTCAATTCCAACACAACAAAGAGTGTGAGGATTTGAGAGTTCTCTAACACAAGATGAAGGATGTAAATGGAAACAAAATGCAAAGAGAAGAAAAGAAAGGAGAAAAGCATGAATACACACATTGGTGATCCATGAGAAGAATAGTGAGAGAGAAAACATGGACTTCTCGCCCCTAGATCTTGTCTAGGTGATCCATGGGAAAAAGGACATGGAAAACTAGCCCCTAGAGTTTGTCTAGGTGATCCATGTAAGGGAGGAGAGTGAGAAAGTCTAGCCTTATGCCGCTAGTTCCACTCAACCTCGTGCATGTGTGTGTAAGGGAGGTTAGAAGCACCTCATAGGAGTCTATGCCCGAGTATGCTACAACCTGTATATGTATAGTACAAAAGCGTGACATCTCGCTCTAAGAGTCTGTGCTCTGGTTCCGAGAATAATCACCTTGCATAAAAGAAAAATGGAGACATCTCGCTCTAAGAGTCTGTGCTCTGGTTCTGAGAATGACCCTTTGCTCAAAAAGTGTAATGTTTATGTCATAAGCAAAGTAGAACAAGGATACCTACCTTCATCACAAAAGAAGATACCCCAAAAATGCAACAATGTCATAGATCCAAGCAAGAGAGTTTTTTACTCTTTAAGAAAGGATAAGATAGTTGAAAAGGGATATCTTGTAGTATGTGTAAAGGAGATCCTTAGAGGAGAAGAGATCTTTGTACAAAGGACACCTATCCCTGAGAGGAATTGTCTTAGACAAATATAACATCTTCTAGAATAAGACAAAGAAGAGAATGAGAATGCAATACTTCCTTCTTTTGCGAGGTGAAAGTGATTCTTAATGAAGGATGACGCTTTTTTTAACCCAATTAGGAGAGTGAATTCGTTATGGATGTATTTTACCAAGTGCAAAAGAGGTTGTAGTCAAGGACTTACATCTCTTGTAAGAGAGAATCCTTGAACCAACAACAACACATGCATACAAGGAATAACATCAAATAATAAAGTTCACACCATCCACGGAATAGGAAAAAGTGGATCCTTAGATAAAAATAAGGAAAGATCATTGCCTCAATGAGGACTTACACAATCTTCTAGGGAGAGATTTGGACATAAGCAAAAGAAGAGATGTATTAAATCATTCTTGTCCCCATAGGAACAAGAAAATTAGGCTATTATGTTTCTTCAAAAAATATGATTGCACTTGAAATTGTACCATCATGAATGACAATGAGCCCCCAGTGAATGGGCTACCAATGTCACATAATGATGAGCAACATAATAGCCATTAATGTTATTTAAAGACATGACAGACTAAATGAGGTATTTGAATATGACATGTTAAATGCTCAACTATAAGTGAGATCAAGAACATGTATAAAATGATAAAGATTGAAGAAGAAAAGTCACATGAAATCTTAGAAGAGGGATGAGTGTAATTTATTAGAGCCTTATCCCTAGAGGAAAGGACTTTATGATGAATAGGAGATAAAGATTCATAAGTGGATTTAGAAATTTGAGGGGATTCATAAAGAGATTTGTTCATTGCCAAGATTTCCTTATGAGGGGAATGAGAGTTGATAGAAGTAGAAGATGATTTAGTTGAAGTGAGATCATCATCACTACTAAATATAGCATTCACATTGAGAGATGGTCTTTTAGATGCTTTGGTACGTTTGCAGGGATTATAGCCGAGTCCAAAGGCATAATTGTGAAAATTAGTCTCTAGAGGAACTTTTATCCCTTGTTCATGAGCGCCACAACCATTTCCATGATACCCATGCTTAGCAAAAATGCAAAAACCACAACCATAACGATCAGCCATTTTAGGAAGAGAAGGTGGTTTTTCATAAGACAAAGAATCAAACTCTTCATAATTAGAGGTGTGAGGAGAAGAAGTTTGAGAAGCAGCCACAAAATTATTGCTCATAGGTTCAGGTAAGATTGATTGATTTTTAGTTTCTTCCTTCTTTTTAACTTTAAACTCTCTAGGAGGAACCCTATACTCACCTACAAAGGTGGGATTAAAGTCAAGAGATCCCCAATCGTCATCTGCGAGAACCTTCTCAGGATCAAAAGCCTTTTTATGCGTATATTCAAGTCGAGAAGGATCTTCTTTAGGAGCTTCAGACTCATCCAAAGAATTTTGATTATCAGAGGGTAAGGATTCATCCATAGGTATATTGTTCAAAGAGTCATTACTAGAAGAGGAAGGCTTAGATGTTTGCAAACAAGTTTGAAAATTAGTATCACCTATCAAGGTATATGTCTTATTGTTATAAATGAATTTAACTTGTCTATGCAATGTAGAGGGGACAGCTTGCATACTGTGAATCCAAGGCCTCCCTAATAACAAGTTGTATGTTAGATTTCCTGACATAACATGGATAGGAGTAGGCAAAGTAACAGGTCCCACTGTGATTGGTAAGGTGATAATACCTAATGAAGACTTAGCCACATTATCAAAGCCTCGAATGGGACGAGAGTCAGGCTCAATAAGGGATGTATCCACATTCATCTTATGCAATAGATTAATGTTACACACATTAAGGCCAGAGCCATTATCTACCAGTGTTCGTCTTATAGCAGTGTCATCTATGATAACCACAATCATCAAGGGATCATATTGATGTTGAATTTCACTAGTAGGCAACTCATCTTGGGTAAACACAATTTGAGCTTTAGGATTCATCACAGAGTTAACTAAAGATGCTATATTACTAGATGTATTCGGTGGAGGAACATTCAAATCTTTCAAGGCATCTTGTAACATTCCATGATGAGTGGAAGAAGTTTGAATCAAATCCCAAAGGGATATCTTAGCAGGGGTAGCTTTAAGTTGTTCTATGAGATCATATTCCTTACTAAGAACTTGTGAAATACGTGGAGCTTGAGGAAGAATAGGTTGGGAAGGAGGAAGTGAAGTTGGGATAACTAGAGGAGGATTAGGTTGCCTATTGTTTCTAGTATTATAAGTATGGGCAACCGCATGATAACTCTCTCTAGTTAGTTGCTTAGCATACTCATAAGGGCTCTTAGAGGAATAACCTCCTTGCACAGTAATAACAGGTTTCTTAGGAGTGCAAAAAGAATCATTAGCATAACCACCTTGAACCACTAAGATAGGCTTATTTAAAGGTTGAGAATTTTGAGAAGGACAAGCACCTTGGACAGTGAAGAGAGGTTTGTTAGGTGTTTCATTCACATGTATCAAATTGATTGAGGATGGTTTAGAGGAATGAACAAAAGTGTTGGAAGAATTATTGATAGTCTTCTCTTGCACTAAAATCTTATCACAGATTAAATCAATTTTAGGAGAGAGACAAGGAGTAGGCATTGATGTTCTAGTAGGAAGAGTAATACTAGGAAAGGTCATATCATCCTCTATCATCAAAGGATCTACATGGGGAATAAACTCTCTAGGAGAAGGATCAACATTACTCTCTAAAGTCTCACTTTTGAGAGGGAGATCTTTGAAAGAGATGTTAACCGTTTTGCTTTGAGCTAGGGTTTCCATATGAGTAGAACCAAGTTGAGGAGAGGGAGATGCTTTATTTTTAGAGGGAGAATAATTGAGATTCAAGGAAGGTGAGAAACTCTCAAGGGATTTTTTAATCTTGACTTCATCCCCTTTGGCTAGGGGTAGAGAATAATCTATACCTTCTTCTAATGGTTCATCCCAAATAGTGAGGTTGTTGAAAGGAATGTTTGAAGTGTTGTCAATTTCGGGAGAGGAGATAACATTGTTTATTAATTCTGCATCCTTAGGAGGGAGAGCATCAATAGATGTGTTAAACTCATCCTCTTTCCTCAAAATATGTTCAATAGGGGAGAGAGAATTAAGGAAATTGCTTATTATTTCATCTTCTTTCTCTAAGGGATGCTTATGGGTAAGACCAACTTTAGGAGAAGGGTAAGCATTTACCATTAATTCATCATCTCTAGTGGGAATTTTGTTGGAAAAGGAAAGGCCATCACTAGGAAATGTAGGGATAATGTCATCTTCTTGCACAAAAGGATCCTCATGAAGGGAGTGTTTTTTAGGAGACACAAAGGCATCAAGGGCATCATCCAACAAAGCATGATTATATCTATTAAAAGGTTTATCTTTTGATTCAAAAGGAGATATCTCTTCATAGAGGGGATCATTGAAAACAACCATGTTACTAGATTTAGTGGAAGAGCTGATAGGAATGTACCCTTGAGAGGAATCATTCGACTTATCTTTCTCATCACAACGAAATGGCATAGTAACAATGTTTATGAGTTTTTGGTAAAATGAAGGTTTGGTATATTTAGGTTTCAAAAATTCATCTAAAGCTTCATCTAACTCATAATCATCACAAATATGAACATCTTGCAAATAAAAATCTGACATTTTGAAATTGCATAAAATTTAAACACACAATGCAAAGAAACACACTTTTTTTTTTTTTCTTTTTAATGAAAATGAAATGAAAACACACTAAATCTAGATCTAGATCTAACAAATGCAATGCAAGAGGAAGCAATGATAGATTCATGTCGGGTTCACCAAAATGTGTGGGAGAAAAAGTGACACTAAGCAAACATGCCCTAATCTCACTTTCAACCACACACTTGTGGAATACGAAAGAGCCTAGAGGTATCACACAATTGGCTACTTCTTTTTTTGAAAGAGAGAGCCATGGGCTACCTATTAGGGTTTCTATTCCTTTGTTGTAATTGAAAGATAAAATGATGCAAGTTCAATTCCTAACCCCAAAGTGCAAGTATGAACTAATAACAAGATTGCAGAATTGAACTTAAACAATGGAAAGCTGTAAACACAAGGACAAGACAAGAATGCAAATGCGTACCCAGAGTTAAAATCTGACTGAAAATGTTTGGGACGGGGGCGCGGGCGCCACTGTCCTGATTCTGCCCTTGAAACTGCTCCGGAAACTGCTGTTTTGCAAAGTTGTCAAAAATGCTGAAAACTGCTGTCAAAAGGACCAGGGCGCCCAGCGCCCCTGTCCCAGGGATCAGGGCACCCAGCGCCCCTGTCCTGGCAGGACCAGGGCGCCCCACGCCCCTGTCCTGGTCTTTTTCTCTGAGATTTGGTGTGAAGTTCGGTCTCCGTCTGCTTCTTCCGGATCTGTAACTTGCGGCGGCGTCCGAATTCCGAAACCTGCACTTATATCTGAAAAGGTGTGGTGGGCGGCTATATAGGGTTTTGCCTTAGTCAAACCCCCGCTTCGGTGATTTCCACCTCCACGAATAGCCAAGTTGTATTGTAAAATGTATTGTGTGTGCAGACCTAGTGTGTGTGCAAGGTCCTAAGATGCAAGTAAGCAAACTAGAGCAACCTAGAAAGTAAACCCTAATTGCTCATAAATGATAATGTAAATGCTCTAAATCAAGATGCAAAGTGATCTAAAGCATGAATAAAGGATATGTTGAAGCTTATGCAAAGACATGAAAACAACATGAAATCATACCCAACCCTCAAGGGAGGAGTACAAGCCAATCTTCAGTCGGTAATCTCCTATTGTTCTTCAATGTCTTCCAAGCCCTAAATGGATGAATGAAATTGATAAATGCTTGATAGAAGGATGTTGAATGTTGTTGAAGTCCTCAAAGATCTGCTCTTTTTCTGCATATGAGGTTCCTGAAAATGAAAATCGAATCCTTTCAAATGAAGCAAGAGAGCTCTTATATATGAAACCCTAGGTCTTAATTCCAACTTTTGGCCGACCTAGAGATTGAATCTCCCACCAATTTCTTGGGGTTAAGCTTTATTTTATGATTGGATCGTGCTCCTAAAATTTCGGGAAAAATGTCCGGGACCATGTGCACGCCGGGCGCCATGGTCCCGACAACTTTTCACCAAATTTTCAGGGCCATCGGATATGATGATTTTAGAGCGAATCCCGAAGTTACAGCTAATTTCGAGATGTTTTGACCCCGAAATCAAGCCCCCAAGTTCAAAATAGGACCTAATTAGGGTTTTAGATGAAATGATGCATTGGAAGAATAAAATGAAAGGGGCACACTTTAATGAAAAGGGCCCAACTTTATGATATGGGAGATGATAAAATAGAACCTTAGACCTAATTAATTTAATTAATTAAGTGCTAAAGGGGAAATGCGATGCAAAATGCAAAATGCGCCAAGGCGGGTGCTAAACTAGGTGTGAAATTGTACCACCGTAGCAAGTGCGTACAATTTATGACGCTACAGTAACATTTGGATTCAGTGCAGATGAAGAGTAAAAAATCTATATACATCATTTTAGGGCCTTTGATTATATTTTTGGATCATCTACTCAAGTGTTTTAGGGGTTGGGCTAGGAGAATGTGTACCCCTTTGACAATAATAGCAATCCTCTCAAGGTCAATTAGTTAAATACAAGAGTAGCAGTACACATTCCATAGGAAAAGTCTATACTCAAGGGATGAATATGAGACTATGAACTTGACCTACACCCATAGATTTGATCACCAATAGAGTATAAATACTAATGCATATATTCAAAGAGAGATTGTATATTATGATTTGATACAATCCTATATTCTACATCATCGGCATACATTTTTTGTCACAAAACTATGTACATTGTATCTATATGCAGGAAATGTGGGATCAACCTGCAATAGAGAAGAATACTTCAAACACACACATGAAACATTACATTAGAGTTAGAAATCAATCAAAACAAGTTAAATGAATTTAAACTCTTTAAAATCATTCCATGCTCCTCTATGTCTAAAGATCTCTAAGATTCAAGGTGGCCCTCACTTGGAAGAGCACTTGATCCTCAAGATGACAACCTAGAGAACGAGATTTAAATGATTCTAGGATCAAAATGGATGAAACTAAGATCCTAGTGAAAGCTAAGATGATGGATTAAGATGAAATACAAGATGCAAGACTAAATGCTCAAGATGATGAAGATATGAAACTAGGTTACTTCCAAATTGAAGATTAAATGCTATTAGATTCAAGTTAATTAAGCTAGAAAAGGATATGCATTTAAGCTAAATGAAACTAAAATGCTATGATATGAATGCATGATGCTTCAAGATGATAAAGAGAGCTCCTTAACTTGCAAAATGACTATAAGTTTGATGCACAAAAGACTTGATATTTTGAAGAAGGAATGGGCTCTATTTATAGGGAAAATAGGGCAATGGATGGTTAAGATTGAATAATCTCAACAAGGGCCAGGATTGAAAGTTAATCAATCCATGTTTACGATTCTCACCAATGAAATGGTGACAATTGTCAACAAAGGGTTGTTCAAGAGGAGATGCAAGAAGCATTAAATGCTTGAGAAGACATGAAGGTTACCCTAGGAGGTAAGGGTTAAGGTTAGGTTAGGGTTATCTAATAGATAAAGATTTTACACAAGGGGTAAACTCTTGTGCAAGGGTTAAATGGATAATCAGGGTTAAAGCCATGAATGCTTGATGAGACCCTTGGATTAGCTGAGGGTTAAGTTAGAGAGAAAGTCTCTAACCATGCAAGAAGGTTGAGTTAAACATTAATGGTTAGGAAGAATTTTGGGGACAAATTTGTAAGAGTCCTACCAAATTTGGGGGAACTCAACAAGTTAGCTTGTTGAAGAAATAAAGCCTTTAATGCATTTAGAAGACTTTCTTCCAAATTTGAGAAGTGACCTCCTCAAACTTAGGGAAATGATAGAATAAGAGGGATTAAGGCTAATTGATTACGATTAGATGGGTTCTAGAAGAATGTTTAGGAAGTAAGTGGGAGATGTAGGAAAATGCAAGTGGGTGGAGGAAAATGATTTTAATTAAAATAAAATTGATTTATTTCAACCAAAATAGATGCAACTTGGATAAATACAAGTGGGGGATTTTAATAAATAAATTAGATTTATTTACTTGCAAGGATCAATTTAGTTAAATGTAAATTTTAATTAAAAGGGAAGAAAGGGGAATTAATTAAATAAAGTGATTTATTTAATTAAAGGCTAGAAAAGGTTTAGGTGAATTTAATTAAATAAATTGAGTAATTCATTTAATCAAATAGATGAATATGAAGAAATTAATTAAATAGAATTTAAATAATAGGAGGAATGGGGTTAAAATAAATATTAAATATTTATTTAGGAAAGTGGTCAGATTTATGCGTCTACACTATCATTGCATTTACTTTTCTAAAATAACTATTACAAATACAAGTGGGAGATTTTAATAAATAAATTAGATTTATTTATTTGCAAGGATCAATTTAATTAAATGTAAATTTTAATTAAAAGGGAAGAAAGGGGAATTAATTAAATAAAGTGATTTATTTAATTAAAGGCTAGAAAAGGTTTAGGTGAATTTAATTAAATAAATTGAGTAATTCATTTAATCAAATAGATGAATATGAAGAAATTAATTGAATAGAATTTAATTAATACGAGGAATGGGGTTAAAATAAATATTAAATATTTATTTAGGAAAGTGGTCAAATTTATACGTCTACACTATCATTGCATTTACTCTTCTAAAATAACTATTATAAATACAAGTGGGGGATTTTAATAAATAAATTAGATTTATTTATTTACAAGGATCAATTTAATTAAATGTAAAATTTAATTAAAAAGGAAGAAAGGGGAATTAATTAAATAAAGTGATTTATTTAATTAAAGGCTAGAAAAGGTTTAGGTGAATTTAATTAAATAAATTGAGTAATTCATTTAATCAAATAGATGAATATGAAGAAATTAATTAAATAGAATTTAATTAATAGGAGGAATGAGATTAAAATAAATATTAAATATTTATTTAGGAAAGTGGTCAGATTTATATGTCTACACTATCATTGCATTTACTTTTCTAAAATAACTATTACAAATTATTAGATCTATCAATCCCAACTTATTTATAATTAATCTAAACCAATATATATTTAATTACATTTACATAATTAGCTTAAATTAACATGTTGAAAAGATTTTTTTTTAATTTTCACACATTTTTTGTTTCTTTTTCAATCATGAATAAAATTATATATTAAAAACAAATAATATTGATATTTTTAAATAAATGTACCAACATAAATTCACATAAAAATGACTTCATAAATTTAAATAAATTGCTAATATACAATTAGTTGGGTCATTGAATGATTTTGTTGGGTTTGAGTAAACAATGTACTTAGTAAACAAATAAACAATAAAGAAAGTGTGTGAGAGATATAAAAGCAGGTATTTGAGCTTTCTTCACAATAAAAACTTAAATAAATCCTCATACTTGCTTAAAGTTGTGGAGCCAAAATTAAGTGAAGTTAATAACTTATCTTTAAGAGAAATCTACCAATTTAATATATAAAATAAGATTATGATTTCAACAACTCATGTTGGATGTCATGATTATATTGAATAGAATGATGTAAGATCTCATTGTAGATCATGGGGATTATGTGTCGTGGTGTTGGAATACAATATCATATGCAAAGGAGATTTGGTCGATCATAGGTGAACGAATTGGGATTAAGGAAGAGGTCAAAGGCCTCTGGTATTGAGCTTAACTGAGACTGTAATCAAGCATGATAGATGTTATTTCTAGCAGTTCACTCTATTGGATTTTTGTCCATTTATCTTGAGATGGTTGTAGCCTCTCTGTAGTCAGTGAGACTCTTTTGTAATGAGAAGTACACTCTAGACAGTGTGCCTTCCTGCAAGTGCAGGCCCCTCATTGTAACACATACTTTCTGTAGAAGTATCATCTGACTATGGGTAGGCTTCCCACCGTGGTTTTTCCCTTTCCAGGTTTTCCACGTACAAATCATGGTGTTATGTCGTATGGTTGATTTGCATTGATTATCTGTTTAATTGTTAAGTTGTATTGTTTACCAGTATATGTTCCTACCGGCATCTGTATGTGCTTTATCAGTACTTGATCTATTTAAAGGTTATTAAGTGGATTAAATGTTATAATCTGTTAACAACTAATTCACCCTTGCCCTCTAAGTTGTTCACCGGTTATCCTAACATAAACTAATTACATAATTAAAAAATATATCGGCCTTAGACCAAACAAATAATATCCAACACATAAAACATCCCGGAAACACATCGAGAGGTCCAATCCACACATTACATTAAGTTGGCCCATAACTTATATGAACCGGGACCCAATAGAGGTCCACATGCTACAACAATTGTGAGATTTGGGTTAATTGTGTGATAGTTTTATTCCTCTTTTATATATTGAATTGTTGAAATTAGGTAAAGTTCTGAAAAATGAAGGCAAAAACATGTAAATAGTAAGCTACAGATGTGGGATCGAGCTGGGCACCTGGAACTGAGCAATGTAAGCCAAGTCGGATCTAATCTTTGAAAGAGCTCCTGAAATGTCGAGACCATGGTGGTGGTCGCCTTGGTCCTCCATGCTTTTCTCACACCAAAGGGGAATTGATTCGTCTCTATAAATAAAGCTTATTCCAAAGATTACAACTTTGTACCTATTTCCTACACACACAAAAAAAGGGGAAATAGGTTGGGAATAGGGGCTCGCCTTAGGTCAAACCCCTATTTTAGAATTAACCATGAAATTGAAATAAAGATAATTTAAATGACTGTAATGGAAGATTCTCCTTTTGAGGGAGATGTTGAATTATGACTGAAAATCAAGTGATATACCTCTTTGTGAAGTTTTGATTGTCTCCACACAAAATTAGGGCTTGATGAAGTCTTCAACAAAATATGATGAATGATGTCTTCCTCAATGCCTGAATCTTGACTTTATTGTTGCTCCAAGGCTTGAAGGAAGACCAATAAAATCTCAATTTCTCTTAAATGCTTGATTTCTTGATGTTGAAATCTCCTTGTTGTGAATGTATATGATGTGTCTCAAAATGAGAGGGGAAATCCTCTTTGTATACTTGTCCGTCGGTAAAATTGACTAGTTTTTTGAAATGATCTGACACGGAGAGGGGAATCCTACTCAATTTTGAAATGCCAAAATGGGTTTAAAGGGGGCCCAATTTAGAGAGGACCATGGCATGGTGCCATGGTCCCGGTGAGGACCAGGGCACCACGCCCTAGTCCTACCCTATTTTGGGTTAGGATCAAGGTTTCCAAGTGGGAGGAAATCAAATTTTATGACATTTATAAGGGGTATGAGCATAATCAGGTCTTCGAATAGGCCAAGGGGTGCAAAACCTAAGGTGAAGACCCAAATGCGGTCAAAAATGCAAAGGGGTACAATTTTAGGTTGCTACATTTAGCCCCCACTTTAGCAGGAGTATGAAGTCAATTGTACTCTCAGTAAAGTATAAAGGATTCACATTGAAAAACTTACACCAAGTCATCGAGGAGGCAAGATGCACCAAGCCCCTAGTGAACTTTAGGATCTCACAACTTCGATAACAAGATAAAAGAGACATCATGAAGAAAAGAGAGAGGACCATGACAACAAGCTAGTAAGGTTATCTTACTATGAGTCATAAAAAGAAAAATACCAAAATTATAAAGAAAAAGACAAAGTTCACTAAGTAACTTAAGTATCAAGATATGAAAGAGAAAGAATCATTGAGCGGAGTGTATACCCCAACATTTAAAGCAATTGTGTATGCCTTATCGGGAGCAATTGCTTTAAGGTAGGATACACCCACAAACACAAGCATGTTATCATAATAATAAGCCCCCAAGAGAGAACAAATCAAAGGAAAATCATTACGAAACACAAAGCACGAGGTGGTTTCACTTAAAACTCTAGAGTCAGTATGCTTTTTATGATAACCAATATATATCACGTCTATATATATGCGCATAGAATTGTCCTCATCGCCCAAAGAAAAGAAACCACCATGGAAGAAGGGCACATGTGTCTTTTGAGTCAACATAGGAGAGACCAAAAGAGATCTCAATGCTTTGCATCATCCTCAAGTAGACAACACTAGGGAAAACAAATAGAATAAGGTCACAAACAAGCAAGAGAGGAGAGAGAGAGAGAATCTATGGTGCTAATGAAGTTAATCAAGGACGTCATCTTCCCTCTGATCTTTCTCATCTTTTTTTTGAGAGGGTGGAAAACAAGCAAGAGGAATGACATTGAGCATAGTAGATGGAGCTATCACAAGTTCCAAACAAGGACCATGCTCTAATGATGAGTCACTTTGTCTATTACTAGGAACGGGATTAATACTTTTGAAAATTGTTTATATAAATCATTGTCAACATCAACATATTTGTATTCATTATCAAAAATATTAGGATCAACATTTTTATCATTAACAACATTCTCACCTATTTCTTCATCAAGATTAACAAAAATAGGAGCTCTAATAGGAATATAACTTGAACCATCAATTTTCTTAAGCATTTTGCATCTTGGAGATTTAGGTTGAGCTTCTTCATTAGGAGAAGGTTGAGCAAATGGAATTATGTCAACAATTGGTGTCTTTGAAGAAGAAATGGTTTGGGAAGCAAGTTCATGAGCTCTACAACAACGTCTTCATCAATGTTCTCTCACACAATGGTTTCGTTTAGTTTTAGCTAAAGGTTATGAAGGTTTAGGTTCATCAAGTATAAGCTCATTTTCTTCTTTGAAAGAAGGATGCATATGAGAATGTCTGTCAAGTTGAACAATAGGAGATGTTGGGTGCTTCCCTTTGTAAGATGTAGGAGGTGGAACTGCACCATATAGAGGAGGAATAAGATGTGTGGTAAGGAAACCAAGTCCATTATGAGGAGGAGGAATAGGCCTATCCTTAGGAGGAACAATATGTTTATCCTTAGAAGGAGGAATAGATTGATGCTTAGGAGGAAGAGATTTTCTATCCTTGGGAGGAAGAATGGACTCATCCTTAGGAGAAGAAATAGATTATTCTTTAGGCGAAAGAATATCTCTATCATTAGGAGGAAGGATAGTCTTATCCATAAGAAGAGGTGTATGATCATTAGGAGGGAGGCTAAATGTTGGATTTTTAGGTTTACTCAATGATAAAATCATGTCATTTTTCCATTTTCGATATGATTTAAAGAGAGCATCACTTCTAGGTTGAAGAGGTTGGAATTGTTCGGACCAAAAACACTTAAGACAAACATCTCCATACCTCACTGTAGGTTGGTATATACTATGATTAATAGTTATGATTATATCATCATGAGGAAATTTCAAACACTTATAAATAGTATAAGCGATTTCTTTCATGGAAGAGAGTTAAGGATGTCCCAACTTCACACAAAATTGATCAGATGTAGGAATGATATCAAAAGCAATATCTAAGCATATAGTACCAACATCAATAGGAAGTGTGATAGAACCAATAGCAAGACAAGAGAAGCCATCAAAAACTCTAACTATCACATCAATTTCATCATATGTCACTTGATGCAATTGTAAAGTATAAAGAAATTCTTCAATTATCACATTAACCATACAAGCATGATCAATGAGCACCCCTCTTGAAGGTATGCCTTTGATTTTTGTAGTGATGTAGAATGGGCCATCAGGTGCTTCAATAGTCTCGCTAGGATCAAATGTAATCCATAAGTGTTTAAGAGGTTCAATTTGATCTATAAGGTTCACCACATTGTTTGACTCAAGGACAAGATCATTGGGAGAGAAGGCAAGACGATCAATCTCAATCACATTAGTAGAATGGGAAGGTAAAGGATCAGTGAAAATTTGAAGATTTTGATTAGGAGGAGCCATTGATTTATTTCCTTTATCATCCACACCAACCACAAATATGGTATATGGTATTGTTATCAATCAAGTCTTGAATCTTACTCCTCAAGGAATAACACTTTTCAATGTCATGACCAGGTTGATGATGATATTGGCAAAATACTTTGGAATCAAAGGCAGGTGATAAAGGCTTAGTTGTATCAATTGGTTTCATAGATGGAAGCTTCAACACATTCCTTTGTAAAAATTGTGACATAATACTATGCAAAGATTCATTAAGAGGAGTGAATTCTTTTCTAAAGTATTTGGACAAAGGAGGCACACCTGTTGCGGTTGCTACTTGAGTGTTGTTGTTGTCATTGAATTTGATGAATCCTTTATTTGTTTTTAACTTCACAAAAGGTTGTTGAGCACTTTCACTTTTATCATTCAAAGCCAATGAAGAGGATTGTTCTAATTGACCCATGGTCAGGTGATAATTGTGAAGTACTGCGTAAATGAAGTAAACTTAGAAAAGAGAAGTTTATCCCTAATGTCTTTTTGCAAATTACAAATGAAAATTCTTTGAATATCTTGATCAAGCATGGGAAAAGAAATTTGAGAATAAAAATGCTTATATCTACCAATAAAATCAGTCATTTTTTCTTTAACACCTTGCTTACAATGCATCAAATCAGTCAAAGTAATCTTAGGACCAATATTATTGTGAAATTGTTGAATGAAAGCACTAGCCAGTTGTTGAAAAGAATTAATAGAATAGGCATGCAGAAAATAATACCATTGCAAATATTTGTCCCTTAGTGTTCTAGTAAACAATTTAGCCAACAATCTTTGGTCATGAGCAAAATCACTACACAAAGTTTGAAATGTTTTCACATGAGTCAAGGGATCACCTTTTCCATTATAAATCTCTAATTAAGGGACTTATACATGTTTAGGAGGGACAAATTGGACAATGTCATTGGATAATGGGCTTGCTACATTAAATGTGGGAACATTATACTTATATTGATTCATGGAAGCTATTTTTATTGTAGGGAAGACATTGTTTGGGCTAGACTATTGATTGTAGCTTCGATAGAAGGATTGAAATTGGACATGTTGGATTGAGAAGGAGGGTTGACATTGTTGAATGAAGGAAGAGTGAGAATAAGGAGGGATATTGTTATAGGAAGGCAGGGTTTGAGAATAAGGAGGTGAGACACTATGATAAGTAGGTATGGGAGATGATTGGGTAACAAATGAAAGACTCATAGTAGGAGGAATGAAGGAATTATGATTAGAGGAGTTTCCCCCTTGACTAAAATTTGTAGGTATGACATTTTGTGTAGAGGTAGCCATGATATTGGAGGTAAAAGTGGGAACAGTAGCCATAGGGATTGTCATATGAATGGATTGATTTTCTTGACCAGGAGGTTATGTATAACCAAGGACTTCAACACAACTCTTCATAGGCATAATATTAGTATCAACAATATGAGAAATACCACGCAAGACATCAACACCAAGTTTATCACTTTGAACCATTATGTTCAATCCTTCAATCAGTGGGAGAGCTTCACTTTCTAGGTATTGTTGATATCCATTATTGAAGATTTTCAAATTGATTGTCAATCTTCTCCAATTGGTCAATGGAAACCCTAGTTAGTGACTCATCCACATCATGAGAATTGTGAAAAGAATGAGGATAAATGGGGACATTTGTAGGATTGGAAGAACCTCCAACATCCTCATAGAACAAGTTATCCAAAGTAGGCACCATCTCCTCAGTAATTAAACCATGAGAAGCCTTAATTCTACAACTTCTTCTCATGGGGATAATATAGGTTGGGCTAATAGTAGTAAAACTCATGCACTAAGGGAGGGAAATTGGAAATTGGAAATTTGAATTTTGAAATTTGAAATTTGAAACTTGCAATATAATTGAATAATACAAAATTTTTAGAAAAAATAAATATTCAATTAAATAAAAAAATTGATTGAAAGAATAAAGAACAATAATGTAACCCCCTAGAAAATTTAAATTTAAAATTAGGATTTTGCTAAAATAACCTCTTAATTTTAAATTTTTTTTTTTTTTTTTATAGGTAATGGGTTGAAGCTGATAAAGTGTACATACCCTACCCCCATGTGGGATTTTAACTTGTGACCTCTCCTTCAAGAGCATAAGTTCACCACTACGCCAACTCAAGTTGTACAAATTTAAATTTATCCACAAGAATTTTAAAATTAAAATTAGGGTCTTATAAAAAGAACCTCTTAATTTTAAAATTTAAATTTAAAATGTAATGTTGATATTTGGGAATTGAAATAATCAATTTAAATCTATAAAATAAGGCCTTTTTTAATTAACCACTTAATATTAAAATTTAAATTTGAAATTAGATCTAAGGTTGAAATTTGGAAATTAAAATAATTAATGCAAAATTGGGAAATGCACAAGGTTAATTTAAATTTAAAAATTAGGGTCTTTTTAATTAACCACTCAATTTTGAAATTTAAATTTGAAATTTGAAATTTGATCCAAGATTACAATTAAAATTAACAATCAAATTTGAAGTGTGAAATTCAAAATTTAAACAACCCACAAGCTCAATTTTTAAATTTTTTAAAAATTAGGGTTTTTGAAATTAACCACTTAATTTTAAAATTTAAATTGGAAATTAAAATTGCAAGTGAAATTTTAAATTTTTGAAATTGAAAAACACTCAAATTTGAAACAATTAATCCAAATTAAGCAATTCACAAGCTCAACTTTAAATTTAAAAATTAGGATTTTAGTGAAATTAACCTCTAAATTTTTAAAATTCACTTGGAAACCAAACTTGCAAATGAAAACTTGAATATTATATTGCATAAACAATCAGATCTAAGAACATAAATCAAAAGGAGTCAGGTTCACCAAAATGTAATGTGGAAAAATTTAGGGTTTCCACCCTAAAAGGATGAAAACCACTAACTTTTCAATTAGGGACCATTACATTCAAAAGAGGAAAGGGAATCTACTGGATTTAGTCACAAATCAGGCTAGGTCTAAATACTGAATGGATTTGGGTTAATTGTGTGATATTTTTATTCTTCTTTTGTAATTTGAATTGTTGAAATTAGGTAAAGTGTTGAAAAATGAAGGCAAAAACATGTAAACAGTAAGCTACAGATGCATGATCGAGTTGGGCACCTGGAACTAAGCAATGTAAGCCAAGTTGGATCTGATCTTTGAAAGAACTCCAAAAATATCGGGACTGTGGTGGTGGTCGCCCTGGTCCTCTGCACTTTTCGCACACCAAAGGGGGATTGATTCGTCTCTGTAAATAAAGCGTATTCCAAATATTACAGCTCCGTACCTATTTTATACACAGTAAAAAGGGGAAATAGGTTGGGAATAGGGGCTTGCCTTAGGTCAAACCCTTATTTTGGAATTAACCATGAAATAGAAATAAATATAATTAAAATGACTGTAATTGAAGATTCTCCTTTTGAGGGAGATGTTGAATTATGACTGAAAATCAAGTGATATACCAACTTGTGAAGTTTTGTTTGTCTCCACATGGAATTAGGACTCGATGAAGTCTTCAACAAAATAGGATGAATGATGTCTTCTTTAATGCTTGAATCTTGACTTTATTGCTACTCCAAGGATTGAAGGAAGATTGGTAAATGCTCAATTGCTTTTGAATGCTTGATTTCTTGATGTCAAAATCTCCTTGTTGTGAATGTAAATGATGTGTCTCAAAATGAGAAGAGAAATCCTCTTTATATACATGCCCATTGGGAAAATTAACTAATTTTTTGACATTGAGTCGACACGGAGAGGGGAATCCTGTTCAATTTTGAAATGCCAAAATGGGTTTAAAGGGGGTCCAATTTAGGAAGGACCATGGCATGGCACCATTATCCTAGTGATGACCAGTGCGCCACTCCCTGGTCCTACCTTATTTTGGGTTAGGATCAAGGTGTCCAAGGGGGAGGAAATAAAGTTTTGTGACATTTATGAGGGGTATGAACATAATCAGGTCTTCGAATAGGCCAATGGGTGCAAAAACTAAGGTGAAGACCCAAATGCGATGAAAATTACAAAGCGGTATAATTTTAGGGTGCTACAGATGGTATGGTGATTTTACCTCCCAAACTAAATAGATTTCCTCACACACTAATCCATGCAAAATGACAACTTAGTCATCATGGGTGCAAACCATTAGGAAAATGACATGGATGTGCAGTTTTCCCCATTACAAATTTTCTCCTTTTAAATTGAATGCAAACTACTATGAGGATTCAAGTCAAAGTAAAATTAAACAATCGCCATATAAATTGAATACCTTGTACACTTAAATACATATATGGTTGATGGTTCCTATAGTATTCTCAGCATGAGTGCTTCATAAAAATCTACAAAATAAAAAATTGTAAAAAATAGCATTTATCACACATTTAGAATAGGTACTAACTACAACTTAATAAAATCTCTTTAAATTAGAAAATCTAAAAATAATAAGGTAGGCGACTTCATCTAAGAGAAAAGTGGTAGGGTTTGGACAAAACAAGGTGTCAAAAAATATCAATAAGCAACAAAAGGTGTTGGCTTTGAAAAATAATAAGTCAAAGGAATACAATCATGTGGAAAAGAAACAAGCTCTATAAATAACTACATAAGCCCATTCTAACTAAAATAAAAAGCTACTCGGAGAAGGTGACCACGGGTGAGGCCCTTAGGGTCGAAGACACAACTACTATTCGGGACACCCCAAAAAAGGAACAGGACACCCCTGGTAAGGTTGATTCTCCCCATAACCCTCCTCCAGAGGGTATGCAAGGTTTCATGGATACTATGGAGTGGCTTATAACTGGTTACAAGAAAGATGTGGACGACAACAAAAAACTCAGTAATAGAATTCAGATTTTGGAAACCATCAACATTGGGGAAGGGAAGACCATGGCGGATTACATTGAGGACTTGAAAAACACCATCACAAAAGCTGAAAACATAAGAGAATCCTTCAACCCCTAATTTGAGAAATTTGAGAAATATCTGGTGGAAAGGAAAAATCTTGCTAACGCTAATGAACAAACAATCTCAGACACTGCCAGTAAAGTCAGCAAAATTGAGGAGTGTCTGAAGGGTATTGCTGAACAGAGTTTAAGCATCCTGAAGATTTCTGCTAATAACACTAACACCCTCATCAGTAAACTGGACGAAGAGAAGGAGATCCTGGAAATTGATCCAGACACTGAAGGTACAAGGGAAGCTCAAGGACCCAGAACCCGTACCAGAGGCAAAGAGAAAGAAAAGAAACCCAACAAGGACCTGAAAGATCTCAAAGTTGTTGGGGCCACCTATGACCAGTTGGTGAAGAAGGCGGAGGATTTGCTGAAGACTATAGTTGTGTAGTGCTTTCCTTGTTTCTTTGTTGTTGTTTTCTTTGTTGTCTTTTTGGTTAGCTGGCCTTTTTGTCAGTCATTTTGTAAGCAGTTCTTAAGCTTTGGAGTTTTTATGTCTTATCTTACTCTCTTTTGTTAAAGGTTTTGGGTCCTTAAAACCTATTTTTCTTAATTAATCGGAACTAAAAATAAAAAGCTATATACTATTTGAAATAGTAATAAATCTTTATTTGTTAAATAAAAGTTATCATTAATGTCAAAGTGTGTGGCAAAAGGTTTCATTGAGGTGATTGTTGTAGCCCTATTGTCTACCTATGATGTATATGGATAGTCAATTGTGTTATTGTCATTTTCATGCCAATGCATTTTGAGTTGTGATAGTCTAATGCATTGATTGATATGACTATGAAATTGGTTGAAACATGTATGTGATATCTTGATGGAAGTGATCCAAAAGTCTATTCTAGAATGTTTGATATTGTTACCCAAACAATGAGCTTGTTTTGGTAACCTACAAAAGATTTATATCTTCTAATAATTAATCATAATGACCTTTGGTTTGAATGGTGAGTATTCCTACACAAGTATTATCAATATCCTATGTTTTTGAATCTCCATCATGGTGAAAGATAATATTTAGTTCACCAGTTTTATACTATATGGGCAATAAACCTATTTTTGGGTTCCAAAATATTGCAATAGTTGATTTAAGTGTGGGTTGTCAGAAATTAAGGATGGATGTTCCTTATAATCAAATTGATCCTCGACTTGATCTGCATGACAAGTGTCTTTCTACGGAGCCATGTGTAAGTTTTTGGGCCAACCTACAAAAGGAATGAAGTGTGTGCATCTACAAGGGATTATGTGAGGATAACATTTTGGACCTGATTAAGGTACTCTACAAAGTGTATGATGAAATCCTATGCATTATTTTGTGTATATAGGATAATTAAGACCTAGCCTACTACACATTTGATGAAATATACCATATGGATGACTTGTAAAATGTATAACTATGTTTGTGGTAGACTCATGTTTATAATTGTAAATGGAACCCATATGTACGAGTGCCATAGAGTCATTTTTTGTCTGGTTGTTGAGTTGCAATGTACTTATAAGCATCATACAAGTTCACAACAAGCAACAAGAGAATGAATAAGAGAGGAAATTTTTGATTCAAGTGTGTCAATATCATAAGATCATAAAGAGTGAATGTTGAAGCTGATGGGAATAGAGGCAAGTTGTACTTTGAAGGTCCTAATTGTATATATTCCATATTGTTGAGATTGAGGTCCTATCTCATGAGTTGCTTCTAAGACCTAGGCATAAATGATATTTGTGTCTCTATTGAGTTGGTGTTCATTGTACTTCAAGGGTATTGGTGTCTTTGGTAAGTTGGTCCCTACAAACTTATGTAATTATCTTTTATTTGTTAGGATGGATTTGGGTAGTAGATCCAATCAGTTATTCTCATTGTGGTTTTTCTCATCCTAGGTTTTCCACAATCAGGTGTTCCTTGTGTGTGTGTGTGTTTTTGTTTGTTTACATGTATCTTCATTTAATTACATAAGATAAGAGATCTAGTATTTACATGAAGAAGCTATTTAGAGTAATTAATGTTGAGGAATGAGTTAAAATTGCATATACTGACTCACCCCCACCCCCTCTCAGTATATTGTGCATGCCCTTCATTATCTAGCATTGGAAAATGGTCAAAAATGTCATCACAAAAATCATAATCACAAGAGAATACTAATGATCGAATATGTTCCCCCTCCAATTATTTGCAACTAAAAGATATAAAAAATTAGAGGTAAGAGAAAATATACCATTATGTAAACTACAATAAATGTACATAATATATTTTATGATAATATCATGGCAATTAAATAAGGTGTGTCAAATAAAAAATAAGAGACAAGATGATATGTATGGAATGAGATCCTAGCCTAGGAATGTAAACTAAGATCTCAAATATCCATGGCACATTATTGGAATAATAAATAGGTTTAGCTACAGTTCTAATAGGAGACTTGACCACTTGTGGTTTATGATTTCTTTGTTGTTATGGATTTGAGATTGTGAAGTCTGTGTGAGTAGGTTAAATAATAGAAAAATGATGAATCACAACAATGACGATGAAATATAGAATTGAAAACCAACACAATAAGATAGATTTGGAAATAAGATACAAAGAGGGACCTCTAGCCACAATCTAGAGTTGAAAGTGTTGTAAATGAGTGCTAAGTGCCCTAGTCTTGAAGGTGTCCAAACTAACAAAAAGGCAGTTAGGACGTCTTGAAGGTCCATCTCCTAGAAATCTTGCCAAAAATCATCAAACACAAGTGCTAGGTGCTCTAGTCTTGATGTTTTTGCTTGTTCAAAATCTAGAATTGTCTATCTAAGTCTACTTTGTACTTCTACAACATTTTTTGTGGTCAGATATGAACCTATAAATATGAAAGCAAGGGGAAATGGTTGTGTTGTATAGGAGCTTTCCTAAGTCAAACCCTGCACATTGGTGTGTCTACCTCCACAACAACTATGATTGATGATTAGAGAGTTTATACTTAGGGAGGACAAGGGCTAAATCATAATTGAAATGTTGAATTGAAAATATTATACCTTAGGAATAATAATGGTGTTGATTTCATGCTCAAGTCCTCTAATTGTTAATGCAATAACATGATAAACATAACATAATTAATCATGGAATTATACTTAAATGTAGGTTTTTGTAGCTTGCTACTTAATGTGCTTAGATCTAGAATGCTTTCTTGATCATAATTTAGGAACTCATAAAATATTAAACCTTATGAATGATAAAATATTGCTTTATCTAGGGTTCATAATGCATTTTTTAGTTTAGGCCAACATAAAATGGTCAAGTGCAAAATTTGAGACTAGCATTCTAATTGTGAAGGGTGACAGTAGCAATGGTTGCAATTTGGGGGTATTTTGGTGGGATAGGTGTGTTGGGCACCCTAGTCTCACCAAAATAGGGCCTTTGAAAGAGAGTCATGGGTGTTGGGATTTGTGATATTAAATTAGGCCCTAATTTGAGTATTTGATGATAGGATGTAATGCCCCTCCCTCGATCAGACTCTGTTTAAATCTAGTTTGACTTTGGTTGACTTTTTCTTTTGTTTAGGTGGTTGGTTGATACTCTCTAACGAAAAGACTTTTATCATGATTATTTCATATGATGTTTTGGATTTCATGAATGTTGGTTATGTGTTAGATCTCTATGGATATTTAGATGTTAGATTAGATGTTGATGTACTGACTTATTTACTTTGAGATATATCATGTGTTCAAGTTTGTATGGGGTGCAAGGGTATGATCTTCCATCACCCACTTTGGAGGGACACAGAAATGTCATGACTCTCCTCCACTGGTGTGCCTATTCATGTTAGATGTATATGTGTGTGTTTATTTCTCTATGTTGCAGCTGTAGGTATCGAGCATCAACTCCACCCAAATCTTCGGGTCTGAGCATGTTGTATGACCCAATGGTAAAGTGGAAAACTGGAGTTATCAGTCAGACCCCGTGGTGTCACCATTCCTATGGAACAAGTCCCCAGTCAGGTATCCTTACATTGTGTTTGTTCGGTCTTGTCAGTCGTTAGCCTTGTTGGTCCTATTGGTATTTTGAGTTGTTTAGTCTCAATTCCCTACCCTTATGTTAGTGTGATATTTTATTAGCAAAAATATTAATATTAATAATTTAAAGAAAATTAAATATTAATGGTTAATCACTTGAGTTAGTTGATATTGTGAGTTATTTTATTTAGTTAATTACATTAGTAAATAATTTAATCTAATCTATAGTTTAGAAAATAACTTGTTAAATATAAATTATGGATTCTTTTGGTGTGAATGGGAATTAATTTCAAAAGGAGTTTATAATGGGTTGTATTTTATCATATTCATGAGATACTCCATTAAATATTATAATTATCATTTTATTTGTTTTTTTTTTAAATTAATTATTGCATGTGCATGTGGGAGTTGCATAAATAAATATTTTTAGCTGTTAATTAATTAGATTCTTTGCATGTCGATATTGGTGGGAGTTACATTTTTTAAAACAAATGGGTTATTATGGAGGGGGTTTTTCTTTTTGGAAAAAAAAGAGGAGTATTGCCATAAAGTTTTTGGGTTCTCCCTCTCTGCGTATATTTTTCCAAGTTGTGTGTTTTGGTAGAAGAAATTTTGGGTGAAAATAATATAGATTTGGAAGAAGAAATTTAGTAAAAGTGGAATGTTGGCTTGGATTTTGTTGGAAGGTTAAAGTTATCTGGATTTTTTGCATTGTGAATTGTCGATGGATTTCTTTGGGGGTTTTTGCTTTCATCTCTGCGTGAATTCCAACTAAAAAAAAAGGTAGGGTCTTTAGATTCCCTTTCTCTCTTGCAGTTAAATTTTCCTTTCTATTCGATCAAAAATCAATCTGGTTTTGATTATGGAATAGATAAAATGTAGAAGAATTATTTGATTTTATGGGGTGGGGTTTTGAGTTTTTAAAGAGTTTGTATTTAAAATTCAGGTAAAAAAAAAAGATATGTTAGATCTCCCCTAAAGCTGTGTTTTGTATAATTTAAATGGTTTAAGATTGGAAATGAAATTTGGGGGTAGATCAAAATTTAAGAGGAAACTATGCTTTTCAAATCTGGGGTTTGTTTGTTTGGAAATTAATGTAATTTGAACTATTGGATTGTCTTGTCATGGGTTTGGGGGTTATTGATAATAGTCTGTGAATCTGAGTTAAATTTATTGAGAAATAAGATTTTGGGGGTTGTACAAATTTTAAGATTGTATTGTGCATGTGAATTTTGGGATTTGAAATGAATATATTTTCTTTTTCTTTCCTGTAGCAATTTTGTCGCAATCCCGTGTTTGTTGTTATATATATAGCGTTTTAAATTTTTTTTAAAATTTATTTAAAAACTATGTCTATAAATTCTTTATTGCCTGCAAATATTATTATTTTATTTTGTGATTGAGTATTGGGGTGTCATGGGCACCCACGGGGGTGGATACCCCACTCACCATGGGTTAACCCACGATGGTGGGGAGACCCACCTCCCATGGGTATACCTACAGTGGTGGGGAGACCCACCTCCCATGGGCTCTCCCATGGTGGTGGGTTCTCTACCACCACCATGGGGGGAGAACCACGGAGGAGGCTTCTCCCACCCCTTTTGGCATGATGTGCAATTAGCAGGAATTTTATTAAAATAAATTTTGTTTTGTTTTAGTTGTTAATATTTTTAAATGGTGTTTTATATATACATATATTCAATATTTTTTTAAAAGTTAATACTTTTGTATATGTAGAATTGCAAAAAGATTTGATAAATATTTTTCTATGTTTATCTTTGAAAACTATAGTGATTTGGCACAATAGATATCTTTTGGGTTAAATCTAGTTAATCAAGTTTTGATTAAGATGGTAAAATGAGTAAATAGTTGTATTTTGGATAAACATAGTTAGACATTGAAAAAGATACAATAACAGATAAAATTAAGTTTCTTTTTAGTTTAATAGAATTGAGTTTAGAGTATTGTTGTGGAATGCGTGTGTGTGTGTGTGTGGATATTCTCATGGTCAAATTTAGTTATGTATAAATGCAAAACTTTTGCATGTATAATGAAGTTGGTCAAAAGAGTAAATAGATATAATTATAAATATATATTTTCAGTTCCATTCATTTATAGAGGTTAATGCTTTTGTGAATATTTATATACATTGATGGTGGTCATTAATTGGATAAATATGTGCATAATCATGATTTGGAGGATGTAGCTATTTTGACATGGTAGTATAATTGGTTACATTAGATATATTTTGGATAAATATAATTAAGCGTTGATAAAATAGTTATGAAGAATAGATTTAGATATATTAGGGATAAACTTATTTGATTTGTGTATAGAATTATATTTGTGTGTGTTCTTTTGTTTTTTATTAAAGTAAAAGCAAGTTTTGAAGGGGCCCCGAAACCCTTTACAAAATGACCTTACAAGATAAAAGCATTAAGAAACTAGGAGGAACATACTTTAGGAAAACCAGCAAAATAACTAGAAAAAACCAGCTAAAAGCCCCAAAAAACCAACAAAAACCAGCCAGACCAGACAAAGCATAGAAAAGGAACTAATTTATGTTTTTCAAGGCATTAGACAAGTTACTACTAATCCCATATAGGTCTTTGATATTATCCCTAAGATTAGGGATTTCCTTAGCAGACGCAATAGCAACAACTTTCTTAACACTCGCTCTAGTTCTCTTTGTTGCTCCACCAGATGTAGCTTCCCCACTTCCAATCTCAATTACATCTTCATCCATGTCGAGGTCCACCACCGGTTTGGGAGAGCTGGAGTTATCGAGGACCTTAGAGATATCCTCTAGGTTCTTTGTAACAACAGACAAGATATTCGGGATAATACCCAACAGGTTTTTCATTGCCACTTTCCCTTCTTCCAAATAGTCAATCTGAGCTACCATTTTTTTAACTTTTTCCTCCATGTCCAGCTTCCATTGCTTTTGATTCCTGTCATCTTCCTTCCTTTTCTCATCCATCTATTTCCCATTTTTTTCCAGGTTCTTCAATAGTTCATATGTCCATCTGTCATAACCCAATCTAGCCTCAGTGAGTTTTTTAAGGTTATCCAGGAATAACCCTTCTCCAGCGCTCTCCTTATCCTCACTCAAACTATCCTTAGTCATTTCCTTCTCGGATTCCTTGTTCTTCTCCCTCTCAGAATTCATATCTTTTTCCTCATTATCCTTATCATCCTTATCCACCATAGGCTGGTTGTTGTCATTGCCTAAGCTAGCAATGTGAATTGGACTATCATTGTCGGACTCGTTCTCCCCTTCTTCTTCCTCTGCACCCACTTCCTCATCTTTCCAACTTTCCTTACCCTCTGACTCATCCGTTTCCATTTCACTGTCCTCTTTTCTAGTTTCCTCTATATCATTCTTTTCATCATGGGCTTTCATCCCAGTGGTGCTCTTGCTTTTTTTGCTTGGAGTAGCCTCCTCCTTTCTAGATTCTCCTTCCTCCAGCTTTCTCTTGCCTTTCCCTAGAGAAGCGGACAACCTCTTGTTTTCCTACATGGCAAGGATTTTACAATGCTCATAAATGAGCAAAATGAGCCCACAATGGAGCATCAAGTTCGAGGGATTCTTGTTGTGTTTATTGAGAGACTTAGATAGGGACCTGAAGAGATAGTAGGGCAGGGCCCTAGGAAAGCGACCCTCAACAGTTATGTATTCCATGATAGCATTCAAAACCCAGCCCAAGATTTTCTTGATGTTGGAGGCTTCATAATAACCCCCTATGGCTTTTCCAATTTTATCCCTCTCCTTTTCCTTACACGAGAAAAGTTTTACTGCATTATTGGAAACTTTAAGATCTCTAAAAAAATTGAGCCCTAAGTGGGGCATACCTATCACAGTCGCAATGAAGCTTGTGTCCAATTTGAACCTCACACCATATATTTTAAAAGACCCATTACTCCAATTTTCAGTTATTTTGGAGACTACGAGATTTACCCTACCTTTGTCATAATCAACCAACTTCTCCATGAAAATCATTAGGGACCCTTTTTCCAACATATCCTTCCATCTGGAAGTGTTGTCTAGTTCCCCCCTCCTTAAATCACCTCCCATTTTCAATTTCAAACTTTCACCTCTGTTCTTCTGCAAACTCAAAGCTTTCTTCCCGTTGTCTCTCAAAATTTTGAAAAAGATGACCCACAAAGTGGGCAGAGTGTTATTATATTTGATTGGGATTTTGCCACTTTGCCAAGTAATCATTACCTTTTTGTCAATGCATAAATTACTCATATAAACTATCATAATTATGCGGTCCTTCTTTCCCCATAAATCTATCCTTTTCGAGGAGCTCTTTAATACTCATATTAATATCTTCCCCATGCCAAATTGTTTGAGATTCGGAATTAACGCCTAGGTTCGCCAGACAATCCGCCGCCATATTTTTCTCTCTAAAGGCATGTTCTATTATTATAACTTTAAAACTAGCAATAATTTCCCTAGCTTTCAAAATTATGTTTTCTATAGACCACGATGGCTCGGTTTCCCCCTTCAAGCACTTAATAATATTGAGTGAGTCTCTCTCCAGCCATAATTTATCATGATTTAGGTTCTTAGCAATAATTAGAGTATTCGGCGTAGCTAAGGCTTCAGCATAATGATTGATTTGACTCCCCAAATGGCCAACAACCACCACTAGGCAACTTCCAGCAAAATTCCTGACAATGCCCCCATAACCAGCTTTACCTAGATTCCCCTTAGAAGCCCCATAAAAGTTGGAATTTATCCATCCCTGAGGTGGAAAACACCAAACAAGACCTTCTCTACCATTCTCCTTACTAGATTTGGTACAAGAAAGGTTCCACCTGTCATTGAGTAATTAAGGTTTTGTCTAGCTTAACTTGAATACGATCAACTCCAGTTCTTCTATTAGTCCAGGTATAGTTAATCCCTTGGAGATCCACATCCATAAGAGCCTAATCATTTATGAAATTCATAAGATCTTGTTTACCATCAAGCTGTAAGGGGAGGCCTCCCATCTTCTCTTCCTCTTTAAGCAGAGTGTTGAAATCTCCCATTATTATCCAGCTTTTATCAGCAAAATTTAGTCTGCCTTCTGCAAGGCTTCTCCAATATTTAGCTCTCCCAATTTTGGTATTAGGCGCATAGACATTAGTGATAACCCAGACAAAGTTATCCTTGATATGCTCAAGCTGCACAAAGTTCCTATTAAATTCAGAAATAATTTCCTTACCTTTAATAGTTTTTTGGTTCCAAAAAATTGTTGTTCCTCCAGAGGCTCCCTCCGAACTAGATCCTATAACTCAATTATTTTTAAATATTCTAATCCTTTCCACTGTATCCTTACACATCTTAGTTTCCTAAACAAGGACCACATCCGGTTTATGATCTCTTATAATATTACGTAACACATCCTGCTTATGAGGGGCATTCAACCCTCTTATATTTTAGGAAATTATCTTCATACTTTAACCGGGGATAGAGTTGACTCGATGGAGCTTTGTGTTCCATCAGCACGGTTCTTCCAACTTTCTTGTTCCCTCTGATGTTTTAGAGAAGGTCTCCCCTGCTTTTTGTTTTGGCTTCCAACATCTGCCTTTTTTTATTCTTGCTTCTAGTTGTGATACCTCTATTGGGTCCCTCCTTATTCGATTTTCCCTCTTTCATACCAAGAATCCTAAGATTTCCTTCCAGGGCTTCTATTTCCACACTATGTGATGGGGTTTTGCATTGAAACAACTTTGGGCTTCCATTGGTTAATAGCAAAAGAGGCTCAAAATCAGAAATGCTAAAATCTTGTGCTTCATTGAAGTCTTCCTCAATTTCTTTTGTATAAGATGATGCAGACACATTGTCATTGGAACTTTCCTCTGCTTTCTCCTGACTGACTGGCCCTCCCTCCTGGTCCTCTGGATCATTTTTTTTGTTTGCCTCTACCTTTTCTCATCTTCTTTAGTACTTTCTATTTGATTATTAGAAAAGACACAAGAAGGTTTTTCATTATTACTATTCACATCCTTCTTCACCTCATTTTCTAGCTCAACCACTTCCTTATCTACATCACACTCTACTGATGGGTCTTCTCTTGTCTCTTTCGTTTGCCATTTTTGCTTCACACTGCTATCATTCTTGTTGTTCTTACCCTTCTTAAGCGGACAAGATTTTGCCCAATGGCCCGATTTTTTACAATGAAAACAAGCAAACGGGAGCGATTCATAGTCAATCACTTCGGTCCATTTCCCTAATTTAGATATAATCTCAATAGACTGGGGCATGTCTGTCAATTGATTAACATTAACACAGATGCAGGAAAAAACTAACTTTGATTTAGCTGCAATCATTGGGTCAATCAAGAGAAGTTCTCCAAAAGAACTCGTTATCCCCTTGAAGACTTCCTCATTCCAGAACTCTAGCAGAAGGCCTAGGAGGCGCGTCCACACAGGCGCTGACAAAAAAAATGACTCGTCGAGAGAAAGGTTTGGAGCCCATTTCTATAGAGCCAAAGTTGACTTGCCAAACATCCATGGGCCTTCACATAGAGCTTTATTCATGTCTTCTTCAGAGTTAAAAGCAAAGGAAAAAAAAACCCTAGGCAATGCCGCCACATCCACTTGACCCTTGAGAACCCATTTCCTCCTTACAAATTTCCTAACAACATCAATGTTAGGCCTAAAACCAGCAAATCATCCAACTAATGTCATAGCAAAACCAGAGACAGTAAGATCTACCAGCTTATCCAGAATAGAGATAGCAACAACCCCTATTACTGGATCAGAAATATTTTTAACTTCCGGTAGCCCTGTTTTTACCAGCGGCTTCACTCTAAAAAGCGAAGACCATTTTTTTTCCTTACCTCTATCATGTGGGTCCCCAATTTTGGAATCTTTGTCTTCCACCAATTTGACTGTCTCCTTGTCCTCTTTTGTACCTTGGGATGCTCGGAAGCCAGCCTGATTACTAGTTCCACCCCCAGAAAGACTACCATCCCCAGGGAATCCGCCATTCCCAGATTTGAAATTTGGGATTCTCGCTCGCCGCTCTCCTTTCCACTCTGCACCCATGTTTCTACATGTAATGAGATCAATCTTGTGTTCTTTTGTTAGATATGGAAATATTGGGAAAATTAGTAATATTTTGAGAAGGAGAAAATATGTAGATAGGTGTTATTTACTATAGTCATTTAATTTTGAGGTTAAGTTTTTGTTCAGGATTAGTTATATGTTTATGTCTTCTTTTGAACTTGGGTAATCTTTGTTTAATATGAAATTGATCAAATATAACGAGCGTAATTAGTAGGAATGGATTACAATGTTTGTGATATATTATGATGTCAGTAAAAAGGGGCTAAAAGATTAATGAATTCAATGTTGATTTGGAACGTTGTGATGTTTATGTTGGTATTATAGATATGTTGCATTGGTTTTGTCATTGATGTCAACACTTATCAACACTTGTCCTTCTAGAGATTTTTGGTTATGTTCACCGGCAAGTTCAGTGACTTATGCACAGTCACTGGTATTTGGTTCACCGGTAGGTTATATTGTTCATCAACACTTAAAATGACTTGTTATCATCTAGAGATCACTTTGTTATGTCAAAGACATGGTTTGGACACTTGGTTTTGGTATTCTAGTTATTGGTCTAATAGGGTTGACATATTTGCTATTACCGGCAAATTGGCCTAAGTTATGGACCGACATGCGTTATCTATTCCAAATCAGCACGACACGTTATGGAGATGATTTAATCAATTGGACATTGTTATAATTATATTGAGCCAACATGATGCTTCGCATCTTGGCTTACTTGTAAATGATTTAATTGTAATATTCTTAGTGAGTTGACCTACACATTTGGTCTTAGGTTTTGGTATATATGTAAGATCTCAATTATGAGATGTATGAGCATGGTATGTGCGAATACTGAAGTTGATGTGATCAAACCATAGAGAAGGTTCAAGGAAGGTTTGAAGGAGATTATCAGAGCTTAACTAGTACTAAACCCGACATTGAAGATGCTACTTTGAGCAGTACATTATCATTGGATTTAATCATCCAATTGTAGTTAGTGTGACTCCTATTTTGTGATTGAGCAGTGAGCTCTAGGAGGTTGGCCTTTCTGCATGTGCAGACTCCATTTGTATACACATACTATCTACAGTAGTATCATCTGACTGTGGGTAAGGTTTCCCACCATGGTTTTTCCCCTTACAGGGTTTCCACATACAAATCTCTATGTTATGTGTTGTGGATATTGTTTCTCTTTCTGTTTCATGCATTAAGTTTCATCAGTATTAATATTAACTGTTAATCTGTTAACTGGCATTAAGTTTGGTTTACCGGTATTATGTATCAAGTTTGATTAAGTTATATTTGGGTTGAAATTAATAAACAACTGCTTCACCCCCCCACCCCCTCTCAGTTGCCTTCGGGTCCTAACAATAGGTATCAGAGCTTAGTCCTCTTTTTGCAGAAGTTTAACAACTTGAGGAGATTCCATGGCAACAAAAATTTTCAGGAAGGACAGTCTGAAACTTGATGGAACTAACTATGGTATATGGAAGATCAGAATGGAGACACATCTGAATTGCATTGGAAGAGATATATGAGATGTTACACAGAATGGCTATGTTGATCATATACCGGGTCAACCTAATCCACCTACATTGGGTAAGGATCAAGAGAATGATTGCAAAGCAAGGGAAGCACTCTTGAGCACCTTGTCAGATCAACAAATCATGGGATTATCAGACTAATCTACTGATAAAGCTATTTGGGATAAACTGGAGACATTGAATGAAGGTGATACCATTGTCAAAATTGCAAAACTAGAATGCTTCTGGGTCAGGTATGAAAATTTGAAAATGGAAGAAGATGAAATAATTTTTTCTTTTATGGAAAGGGTTAATGAAATTATTTTGGGAATACAATGTTGTGAAGGTTCCTTAAGTGAAGATGAAATTGTTTCTAAAGTTTTAAGAATATTTCTACTGACATACAAAATGAAAGTAACTGCTATTAATGAGTTGAGAACAATGCCTAATACATTAGTATCTAGAGATACCTTGGTTGGAAAACTTTCAACATTTGAGCTTGAAGAATTTGGTCCTATTGCTACAATTAAAATAGATTTACCTTCAAAGCATCATCATCATCATCATCTGATAAATCTAATTGGAAAGCACTTTATGCAAGAGAACTTGAAGACATCAGGAGGGAGAATGAAGAGCTTGAAGCACTATTTGCAAGGAAAATGCCTAAAGGTCCTATTGGAAGCAAGTATGAAGGTAAAGCACCCTTTAAATGTTTTAACTACAATAAAGTTGGTAATATGACATCTAGATGTTCTGATAGACATGCAAGATTGAGAGAAGAAGCAAAAAGAACATACAAGCCTAACCCTGAATATTAGAGATACAAATTGAAGAAGAATAGAGACAAATCATGTTGTTATGCTGATGAAGGAGTTACTAATGATTCCGATGAAGAACCAGAAGACAGTGGATGGGATTTTGTTGCAATAACAGAAGATCAACTGGCACTTACTATTCCACCGGTAGAGTAGACCCTGGTAGCTAAAATTGAAGAAAAAGATGAATGGATTATAAATTTCGGATGTTCACATCATATGATTGGTGATAAAAGTAAATTCTTATCTTTTCAAGAATACAATGGAGGTCTAGTAATACTTGGAGATGACAAAGCTTGTTTGATCAGAGGAAAAGGCACTATATCTTTTGATGGTAAGCACAATACTGACAATGTTTATTATGTTGAAGGGTTGAAACATAATCTTTTGAGTGTTGGTCAATTAGTTGAAAAGGGATTTCAGTTACAATTCAAGAATGGTAAATGCAAAATCATGAACAGAACTGGTTTGGAAATTGCAACCGGTAATCGGACTAGATGTAATATATTTCATTTGAATAACAATGAAAAGACATGCTTGATTGAACATATTTATGAAAGTTGGTTATGGCATAAAAGACTCTGTCATGTGAATTTTGATTGCATTGTGAAGATTAGTTCATCTAAGGCAGTAAGGGATTTACCTAGGATTGTAAAACCTCATAATCTGGTATGTAAGGAATGTCAAATGGGAAAGCAAGTTAGAACAAATTTTAAGAGTATTTATGAGAAATCCAATGATGTTCTTGATTTTAATTCATACTAACTTGTGTGGTCCGGCAAGAACAAGAAGTATACAGGGAGATGGATACTTTATGCTAATTATTGATGATTATTCTAGAATGTGTTGGGTTACCTTTCTCGGGGGGAAATGAGAAGCTTTTGGGAAATTCAAATTATTTAAGGAACTTGTAGAGAATGAAACTGGTAAGAAAATCAAATGTTTAAGATCAAATCAAGGAGGTGAATTTACATCTAAAGAGTTCAGTACATTTTGTGAAGTGAATGGAATTAGAAGACAACTATCAGCACCCCAGACACCTCAGCAAAATAGAGTTGTGGAAAGGAAGAACATAAATATTCTGGATGCAACTAGAAGCATGATATCAGAAGAAAATCTACCTCATGTGTATTGGAGAGAAACGGTGAATACAACAGTTTACACTTTCAACAAAGTTCACATCAAAGGTGAAACCGGTAAGACACCCTATGAATTATGGTTTGGTAATATTCCTACTCTTAAGTAATCCAGAATATTTGGAAGCAAATGTTACATTAGGAGAGATGAGTATATTGGTAAATTTGATCCTAGAAGTGATGAAGGAATATTTCTTGGTTATTCATCTAATAGCAAAGCATATAGATGTTTTGATAAAAGATTGCAGAAAATTATTGAGAGTGCAAATGTGAAGATAGATGAACACTTTAGAAGAAATTCAAGATCTATGGATTCTGAACTGGCAGTTGAGATAATCACAAATGAACCTATACAGAGTGCACCGGTACAAAATATTGATCCAGTCACACCGGCATCATCAAAGAATTCCATAGTGACTGAAGAATAGCAATAAGTGAACACACTCAGGTATGTAAGATTGAATCATTCTGAAAGTTAGGTAATTGGGAATAAGTATCAAGGAGTTATGACAAGAGGAAGACTGGCAAATGAAGAGGTATGTTTAATTTCTCAAATTGAACCAACATCTTTTATTGAGGCATGTGAAGGTAAACATTGGATTAGAGCTATGGAATATGAATTAGAACAAATTGAAAAGAACAATGCATAGACATTGGTTCCCCGACCTAAAGTTAAAAATGTAATTGGAACTAAATGGGTATTCAAAAATAAACTTAATGAATATGGTAAGGTAATCAAAAACAAAGCAAGATTAGTGTGTAAAGGATATTCACAGAAAGAGGGAATTGATTACAATGAAACCTTTGCACCGGTAGCTAGAATTGAGGCAGTCAGGTTATTTCTTGCATTTGCAGCACACAAGAACTATAAAGTATATCAAATGGATGTTAAATGTGCATCTCTGAATGGTGATCTTGAAGAGGAAGTTTACATTGAACAACCTAATGGATTTTCATTGACAAATGATAAAGATATGGTTTGCAGATTAAGGAAAGCTTTATATGGATTGAAGCAAACTCCTAGAGCTTGGTATGCTAGATTGGACAAATATCTTTTGAAGCTTGGTTACACTAAAGGTAATGTTGACAGTAACTTATATTTCAAAGTGACTAATGAAGACATCTTGGTTATTGAAGTTTTTGTTGATGACATCATTTTTGGAGGAGAAGATGGATTTTGTAAAGACTTTTCTAATAAGATGTAGGAAGAATTTGAAATGTCTATGATTGGGGAGATAAATTCTTTTTAGGATTGCAGATTTCGCAGACTGATAAAGGTATATTCATATGTCAAACAAAGTACTTGAAGGAACTACTGAAGAAATTTGGTATGGAAAACTCTAAACCGGTAAGTACTCCTATGACTACAACTGATAAACTATCATTGAAGGATGTTTCAGCTCCTGTTAATCCGACAAGATACAAATCTATGATTGGAGGTTTACTGTATTTGACACAAACAAGACCTGATATAATGAATGCAGTGTGTATTGTTTCAATATTTCAGAGTAATCCTAGAGAAAATCATGAATCAGCAGTGAAAAGGATTTTCCGTTATTTACAAGGCACAACAAATCTTGGCCTATGGTATCCTAAAGATGAAAATTTTGATTTATGTCCATACACTGATGCTAATTGGGCAGGAGATGTAGATGACAAAAAGAGAACCACCGGTAGGGCATTCTTTCTTGGTAGCAGATTGATTTCATGGTTGAGCAAGAAATAGAGTTGTACATCATTATCAACAGCAGAATCAGAATATGTTGCAGCAGCAACTAATTATACTCAGGTATTATGGATTAAGAAAATGTTGAAGGACATAAAGGTAAAATGCAAAGAACCTATAATCATCTATTGTGATAATTCAACAACAATTGATATATCTAAGAATCCAATATTTCACTCTAAAACTAAACATGTTTCTATCAAATACAATTTTCTAAAAGATAATGTTGAAGAAAAAGAAGTGAGATTGGTTTATGTGAATACTAAAGAGCGGATTGCAGATATCTTTAATAAGCCTATGCCTAAGGAAACTTTTGAATATCTTAGAGAGAATCTTGGGGTTATACCCTCACTGGTAGAGACCTAGACAATTGATGCTTGGCATCAAACCCGCATAATTTACAGAGAAACCTTTTTTCGGCTTTGATGGAGGAGAGATACTTCTCAGGGGGAGTAGTTGGAGTAGTTGGTTATAACAGTTGGTATTTGTAATTGGTTCTACGAACTGGTTGTATCTGGTATTTGTATTACTTTGGCATTTGATGTTAAAGGGGGAGAGATATCTATGGAAAAACAAACATTATCCTTGGGGGAGAGATTTTTATTCTCTGCATTTTTATTTTTATTTCTGGAATTGATCTATTTGGGAGATTGTTGGTTTTTGGTTTTTGGCATTTTTGCTTTGACACTTAGATAGTTTTTCCATATTGTGTTGCCATCAATGCCAAAGGGGGAGATTGTTGGTATTATGGATATGTTGCATTGGTTTTGTCATTGATGTCAACACTTATCCTTTTGGAGATCTTTGGTTATGTTCGCCGACAAGTTCAGTGACTTATGCATAGTCACCAGTATTTGGTTCACCGGCAGATTATATTGTTCACCGATACTTAGGATGACTTGTTATCATCTAGAGATCACTTGGTTATGTCGAAGACATGGTTTGGACACTTGGTTTTGGTATTCTAGTTATTGGTCTAATAGGGTTGACATATTTATTGTTACCGGCAAATTGGTCTAAGTTATGGACCGGCATGCATTATCTATTCCAGATCAGCATGACACGTTATGGAGATTATTTAATCAATTGGACATTGTTGTAATTACATTGAGCCGACATGATGTATCACATCTTGACTTAATTGTAAATGATTTAATTGTAATATTCTTAGTGAGCCAACCTACACATTTGATCTTAGGTTTTGGTATATATGTAAGATCTCAATTGTGAGATGTATGAGCATGGTATGTAAGGTTATGGTATTGTAACATGGTATGTGTGAATATTGAAGATCATATGAGCAAACCATAGAGAAGGTTCAAGGAAGGTTTGAAGGAGATTATCAGAGCTTAATCGGTACTGAATCTAGCATTGAAGATGCTACTTTGAGCAGTACATTATCATTGGATTTAATCATCCAATTGTAGTCAGTGTGACTCCTATTTTGTGATTGAGTAGTGAGCTCTAGACGGTTGGCCTTTCTGCATGTGTAGACTCCATTTGTATACACATACTATCTACAATAGTATCATCTGATTGTGGGTAAGGTTTCCCACCATGGTTTTTTCCCTTACAAGGTTTCCACATACAAATCTTTGTGTTATGTATTGTGGATATTGTTTCTCTTTCTGTTTCATGCATTAAGTTTCACCGGTATTAATATTAACTGTTAATCTGTTAACCGGCATTAAGTTTGGTTTACCGGTATTATGTATCAAGTTTTATTAAGTTATATTTGGGTTAAAATTAATAGACAACTGATTCACCCCCCCCCCTCTCTGAGTTGCCTCCGGGTCCTAACAGTTTATGTGTTATTATGGACTCTTTGGTAGATTTGAATGAACTCTCTTGTTTGTGGCAACATGAGTCCTTGCTTTTGCTATTGGATCTTGTCTTTCATTGTGGGATACTCAAATGTGTAGTTTTATGTATTTGAATTCCAGAGGCTTAGGAGGGGAGTTTATGGTTTCTCTTATGTATAGTCATGTGTCTCTTTTGATTTTAAGAGTTCAAGCCTTGAATAATTTTGAAGCTAGATGGTGTTTCCTAGTCTTCTTTGGATACAACCTGTATGATGAATTATTATAGCAAGAGATTCTAGCCTTGCTATGGTATTTTTGGTGCCTTACTATCTTGAGATATCCGGTTTGATCTGTGGTGTTTCTTGGATTCCTAGGTGCAATCTATGGGGAGTGGCTTCCATTAGGGGCCAGGACCCAAAGTGGTCGCTAGGGTAACTCAATGGGAGTTTTGTAAACAAGTGAAAACCTAATTAATAAATTTGGGAGGGTAGTTAGTTCACATTAATAAAGATAATTCTTCGTTGCCTCTTTTACTCACAAATGCTCGTATAGGTTTGGGGTAAGTAGAGAAGGGCCTAGAATAGCTTCCACCATTCTTGTCTCCATGAAAGGTTGGTGTGGTCCACTAGTGTATGTATGGGGGCTAGGGGTTGGGAGAGGTAACCAGGGTAACCCAGGATGGGGGCTGGGACCTAGTGAAGACCTACTAGGGTAACTCATGACAACCTAGTGATGACACTCTTCCCTATTGCTACCTAGTGGCAACTTGCATCTTTTTATCCTTCCATGGATTTCTTTGTGCCTCCGGAAGTGGTTGGTTAATTTATTTTGGTTTATCCTTTTTTGGATTTCTTTGGGCCTATGGAAGTTGGTTATCATCTTTTATGACTCCAATGATGTTGCTTTTGTGATTCTTTTGTGTAATATGTCTGGTTGATTCTCTTATGAGCCTCATGTATACTCTATCTTGTAGAATCTCTTGTGAGTATAGCTTCGTGGATTATTTTGTGGTTTTTGATTGGTACCCTTTGTATTTTTTCTTCCACCTTGTGGGTCTGACTGATACCTCCTAGCACAGGGGGTGGACCTATTGGTACCACATGGTTGGGTGGAGTGCTACTCCCACCCATTGGGTTTTGGCTCCTTTGGCTGCATCTTCTAGGAGGCTCGTGAAAGAGATTGAAGATTTTTATTATTGTACCCGATTCATGTATTCTTCCCTTCATGGGACTCTTGTAGATTTGCATATTGACGATCCATTGAAATGTATTTGAAGTTCATATGTATATTCTCAAGCAATGTATCTATATCTTGTACTTATGTATATGAGCAATGTTGTAATTTGTATAGAGATTCTTATTGGGTTTTATTGGATGATGTTCTACCTTGAGTTACATCATTATGGGGCCTTGAGGACGATTGCTAGTTATTAATTGTGTATCATTATTGTAGTCACATAAATCTGTCCACTTAATTAAATGAATACTTAGTATTTATTTGATTATTTAACCATCAATTAATAATTAATTAAATTAATATTTAATTAATTCATCTTAACCCTCTTCTCCTATTAATTAAATAAATTATTCAATTTATTTGATTTAATTCACTTAACCAAATTCAGACCATTAATTAAATAAATAAATCATATTTGTTTAATTAAATCTTCTCTCACATTTAAATAAATTAATATTTATTTAAATCCCCCAAAATCCCACCTCTCACATTTAAATAAATTAACATTTATTTAAATCACCTTTATCCTCTACCCACTTGTATTTTCCTACAAATGCAAGTTGCACAATTATTGTAAATAAATAATTTATTTAAAATCACCTTTATCCTCCACCCACTTGTATTTTCCTACAAATGCAAGTTGCACAATTATTTTAAATAAATAATTTATTTAAAATCACGTTTATCCTCCACCCACTTGTATTTTCCTACAAATGCAAGTTGCGCAATTATTTTAAATAAATAATTTATTTAAAATCACCTTTATCCTCCACCCACTTGTATTTTCCTACAAAAACAAGTTGCACAACTATTTTAAATAAATTATTTATTTAAAATCCTATTTATCCTCACCCACTTGAAACCTTTAATGGTTTCCCTTAAAGTATTCAAACTTGATGGCTTTAAAGTCTTCAAACTTGATGGCTTCCTTTTATAGTCTTCTTAAGACTTTAATGGTTTTCCTTAAAGTCTTCAAGCCTTTAATGGTTTCCCTCAAAGTCTTCAAGCATTTTAATGCTTTATCTTCATTTTTCTCATTTAAATAAATTAATATTTATTTGAATATTTATCCAAATGCAAATTACACCATTTAATTGAAATAAATGATTTTATTTTAATTGAAAATACCAAAATTTCTCCCACTTGCATTTTCCTACAAAATCCACTTGCATGCCTAAACCCCTTCTAGAATTTTCTAATCACTTCTAAATAACCTAACCCCTTCTCTAAATTTTGTCACATTCCTAAGCAAAAGGGAAGTCACTTCTCAAACCCTCAAAGTCTTTGATAACCATTAAAGGCTTTCAACCTTCAACCACTAAATGGCTCAAAGTCTTTGATAACCATTGAAGGCTTTCAACCTTCAACCACTTAATCCCCAAAGTCTCCAATAACCATTAATGGTTACCTCAAACCCTCCCACATGGTTAAAACATTTGTTTTGACTCAACCTCTACCCAACCCAAAGGTCTCATCAGGCCATTAATGCTTTGACCATGATTATCTCTTAAACATTTGCACAAAGGTTTATCCTTGGATTAACTCTTAATCCAGTGGGTAATCTTAATTTGGACTTGACCCTTAGCCTCTAGATAACCATGAGGTCTTCTCAGGCCTTTAATGCCTCCAACCTCTTCTCTCAACCCAATCCTATGTTGACACTTGTCACCATTTTATTGGTGCCAATTGTGCACATGGATCCCCAACTTTCAAACTTGGCCCTTGATTAAACCATTCAATCTTAACCCTTCATTTTCCCATTTCTTCTATAAATAGAACCCTTCTCCTCAAGCAAAAAAAGAGAAGCATTAGAGTATTGTTGTTATACTAGAATTAGCATAGAGCTTTCTCATAGCATCACTATCTACACTTGCATAACATTTGCTTATCATATTCAACTATCTTGAATCTCCATATGGCATCCATGGCTAGTGCTAAGAGCTAAGAGCTACACTCATTTGGGACTTGGAGAGGAGAGGAACAAGGGAGGAGCAACTATGAGCATCTTGATTAGCTATTTTATTCTATGTTTATATGCTTTCTATTTCATGCTTAATATCTCTCTTGATATGCCTGTTTAGGATAATCTTTTGTTGCTAACACTAATGTTTGTTTCTTGTGCTCTTGTGTGTGTTGCCATCAAACAGATTTTCCAATTCTTTTTGCAGAGCGTCAATTATTTATCTTGATGAATGTATATCTCATGCATGAGTAATGTAATCCTTAAAATAAAATAAAAAATCGCATTTTCATTGCTTTTATTGTTGGGCTTCATAGCAGGGCATGACAGTTAAGTTGTAGGATTTATAATTAAATTATAGTGTAGAATAGGGCCCAAATAGGCTTATATTGGTCAAGGAAAAAACACAGTAAAGTAGGGCCTAAACAGAGTGTGAAATTGTAAAGAGTTAAAACTTACAACACTACATTTAGCTCCCACTTTAGTAGGAGTGAACTTACACTCATACTCACAATAAAGTAGAGATAAAGAGATAAAGCAATTGAGATCAAGACATACTAGGGATAGGATGACACTAAGTTGAGGTATGTGCAAGCCCCCAAGCTTAAGATCCTATCAATCCACGCAAAATATTCAAAGATACAAATGCAAAGAAAATAACATTAGTACTAAATCAAACAAAAAGGCTCCAAGTCAACTAGGAGAAGAGACCTTGATGTAAAGGTTGTCTCGACCACTAGTATCATTCTCAAAATGTTGTTGAAAAAGCACAAGTGGAATTCTAGAAAGAGACAAAAACATGTACCGTGAGGAAGAGAGGAGGATCCATGATCCATCAAATAGCAATTTGTGTTATGCTAGGGTTCAATAGAGATGATGTTAGGAATGTTGTCTCAACCTTGCATATACATAAGGCTACTATTTTTATTAAGTTTTCATTTGAGCACATATGGGTCCAAAATTTTCCATAGCAAAATGAGACCCATCACAAAATTTTGGTGGTAGGATTGACTTCCAAAACATGTGGGAGACTTCAAAAATGTGATCTAGTGCAAATGACTTGACGATAACAGGGCCCACTAAGACACTTATTAACAATATCAAAACTTCATAGCTCTACATCTTTGAGGTGGGGTTGCTTTAATGAACAAGCAATACAAAGGTTTTGCATAAGGAGTTTCCAATGGGAAAAAGTCGAGATAGAACATGGAGACCAAAATATTAGGCTTTACTTGTAATGGACCACAATATTATAGGGCCATTGAACACATGGTAGCATATCATGACAATGCAACTCCTAGTAGACACTCACAATTCCGACATCATGAGGTTGTGCTCCAATCATATTAAGTTGAGTCAAATTTCAAAGGCAAGCATTCCTTCAATATATGATGAGAAACATTGAACAAATGACAAGGTCCCACAACTATGATAGAATTAACAAATCTAGATCCTACAAGGCTGTGCAAATTGTTGATCTTGCTTACAAGGCTAAGGCAATGAAAAAGACTTAGGAAAAGAAATCCCACAACTTAGGAAACATTGAAATGATCAGATTAACTAGATACTAGAGGATGGGGCCAATATCTGAACTACAACTAACCCTTCAAGGTTGTGACTCAAGGTGTAGCAACCAAGAAAAAAAGTTAAATTGGAAACATAAACCAAGAATTTAGGGGTTTAGGGCATACACACAAAGGGTCATGATTTGAGACTTAGGAAAACTTATGGTAGAGTATTATCAAGGCAAAGAGCCCAAAAATTTACAGAGTTTCTACCAGTCTCTAGGATTTGAAATTAAAATAGGGAATTAGTGTGATTTTGTGGTAATACCATGCACACACTAGTATCACACAATAACAATCTATCATCTGAAATTATTTATGTTTAGGATGAAAAAGGGATAGACAATTATAGCTATCAATTAAACTAGGACTAAACCTCTTTCATAAAACATTGGAATACAAACCACTAAGGGATGTATGCTTAACTAACTCTTGCTCAAAGAGAGCCAAGAAACCATTAGGCTCTATTCATTTTTCACTTGAAAGATTGCCTGATTAATTCAAATGTTATCTAACTAGTCCTAAAACATGTATGAATGGTCACATAAGTTGATAAAACTGCATGACAGAGAAATTGAAAGCTACAAAATAGTGCAGAAATGGAACACAGACTCATAAATGCACTTGTGATAGAAAGTAGAGCTAAAACTAGGTGGACATTATGGCTAGACACCCTAGCTTGATTGATTCTTAGTTGAGTATGAAATCAAATCTAAAACCCAAAGCCTTTGCACTATCTTCTTGCCAAATTCAAGCCCAAAAAGAGAGAACTATGGTGTTAGGCACCCTATTCCTAGGGGACTATGATGCTAAGAACCCTAGTCCTAGGGGATTACGGTGCTAGGCACCCTAGTCTTAAGGACAAAGACACCTATTATCAATGTACTTTCCTTTTCTATTGCAATTTTTTTAGAGTCTCTATATCTAAACCTTGAATGCTTTTGTATCTTCATATTGGGACCGAGGCCTATTTTGAACTTGCAAAAGAGAGAGAAGATGGGATTGTGGTTGTATAGGGGCTTGCCTCTGTCAAGCCCCCATTTTGGTTATTTCCACCTCCACAAATAGCCAAGTTGAATCTAAAGAGAATAGTGTGCACTTTGAACCTTAAGTGTGTCTATAATTGTGAGGAGCATGAATGCATAAACATAAACAAGAGTCCTACTCAAGTGTATTAGAGTAAACCCTAAATGAGACAATCAAAAGGTGATGCATGATTTAACTCAAGAATACATGAAACACATGAGTGAACTTGGTAAAACTTAGATTTTAAGCTAAATTATAAAAATGTAAGAATGACATGAAATCATACCAAACCCCTTAGAGAGAGGTACAAGTCATTCATTAGTTGGTGATTATCTGACATTCTCCAACATTTCTTGAAGCTTCCATCACGATAAACAAATTTTGATGAAGCCTTGATGTTTATTGCTAATTATTCCTCAAATTTGTAGACAGGTAGACTCACTTTAGGTAGTAATTTTGCATCATAAGGATAGCACATGAATTCATATCATAAATGAGGAAAGTAACTTGCTTATATATGAATTAGAAGCTTTAAATTGATAAAAGGATAACTTATAAGGTTCATATCCCAATTTCAAGATGAAATCCAAAAATGTTAAGATTGACACATTACTCCACAAAATTTAGCAAAAAGAATCAAACTTTGTGGCTAAGCCACATAGTCCAAACAAATAGGCCCAAATTTTTAGGGAAGCGAGATAATAGGAACCTAATATTGGATCTATAATTTTTATTTGGATGAATGATATTTAAGTGGCAAATAAAGTGTTTTTAAATATAAAAACGGGTAAAATAAGCTTTAAATGATATAAGAAAAAGGGCACACTAAAGTAAGGGCCCAAACAAGACTGTGTTGAAGTTTAAAATAAGATAGGACTCATATTCTTGAGTTGAGAGTTAATTCAAGGCCAAAATGGTCCTAAGATGCTTAGGGGAACAGAAAACTAAAATGATTGCTAGTAGAGTGTCAAATTGGACTCAATAATTAAAGGAGTACAATATATGAAACTACAATTAATAATGTTTATTAATATTCATAAACAAAAAATAAAAATTTGTGTTTAAACAATCAAATTTGAAAATAGTGTTTACAATTTAAATTCTACGATGAATCATAGAACATGGTAACACTTTAATAAATAATTTATAAATAAAATTTTGAAAAATGCAATTGCATGCCAACATTCACTAATAGAAATATAAAATATCATCAACGATAGTTTGGATTATGCAATAGGATTCATGAAATATAGTAATAAGTATAAATACTTAGAAAATGCTAAATATTAGTTGCACCCAATTCCAATTGCCAATTCATCTCCTCGATCTATTCTTCATGTTCCTCTTCATTTTCTTCGCTCTATAGATGTTCACTTAAATTTATCTTGACACTACAACTTCTCCTTGAAGTGTTTCATACCCTCTCCTATCACATATGGAACTCCAAATTATGAGTGCCCTTTCATAAGGAAAATTTTCAATATCATACCTGCTTGTGTACACCCTCAAACAACTTTCTAAATTATTGTCTAGTTTGTTTATCATCTTTGATTTCAAGAACCCAAATGCATTAAAAACACTCTCATCCTCCACAAATCCTAATATCACAACTTGACATAACTAAACAAATTTGAATTATTTGAGGTTGAACCACACTATTTCACTCTGACTTAAGATTTCCCAAACCCATGTTATTAGTCTCGATAGGGACTCTCCAAGACCTTAGTTTGTTCCTTTATTATTGTTGCAGAATAGACTAATTGCTCTATAAGCTTAGATTTACTTATAACTCCTACTTCCTTTACATTGATTTTGAATTTGGAATTCATAGAAAAATATTCCTTCAAGTACTTTATATTATTATGAAAATATTTTGGATTACACCTGACCCAATAATTAGGATACACAACACACATGGCTTCTAATAGTTTGTCTCAAGGGAATTAAGATATAATATCTTTTGAAACATATCTTGCAATATGCTTAAAGTAGTTTTTACAAAATTGACAATTTCATTAAAAGCTTCCCTTCTAATAATCACTTCTCTCGATCTAGTAGAGCACCCGCCAATAACTATGGTATAGTGGTGCATTGGTATCTCAAATCCATGTACATAGACACATAACTCCCCACTATTATTAAACTATAAAAAATTATCAAGATTGTCCACATGTGATATCAGATGCCAACTACTAAATTTTGGATTTACAAATGGCTCTATTGATAGATATAGATTATCGAGGGTCTAGATTGCCATTCTACATAGACCAGTATATTATTGAATATACAGTTCTTTCATGGGATTTTTTCACAAGAATGTTCATTTTTTCCAACAAGGGGAGAATACCAGACAAAGTTAAGAGTGTCTCTACATCACTTAACCTATGTAAAATCTCAATAACTTTATCTATTGAGTGATGTTTGTACATAAGTCCAATTAGGGATTTATATTCTAAGAAAACTTGTTGTACTAATCCACACAATGTAGTAATATATTTGGAAAAATTGCTCTAGAAATTAGACCCATGTGATGATTGATTTTCCTTATTAATGGTAACCCATCTAACATATTGTTTGATACAATGACTTTGTACTATATCAACAATTATAATATTTCTTCTTATAGTATATTATCATAATTTATGTTGGTGTTTGTTAAAATTATAGCTCTACATATCCTTTTAATCAATGTAAAACATGCATTCTTGTGCCTCAAAGAATTTAACATTTTTTTTTCATGTGTCAAGTTATTATAAGATTATTAAAAATTTGGTCTTCTTTGTCATTCAATGGAATCAACTTGTGTCTTATATCATTCTTTTTTGTAGTGTAGATATATTCTCTATTATCATGTATATGACTCCTATAAAATTGCCACAATATCCCTAATAACAAATGGCATGAATCTATTAGCATGATATAACACAAGCCTTCATCATTATATATGTTCCTATCTTTCATCTCGCCAAACATTTATCTTTTACAATCACCTTACATACAATTTGTAACCTGTTGGCCATATGATGTAAATGATTATGTGTTGCATTGATTTTTTTATCATTGATGCCAACACTTATTGTTATGGTTGTTTACCAACTTCCAATAGGAGGATTGGATTGGGAAGACTTTCAGTTGATTGTCACTGGTATGATCTGGTTGATGGAATATGTTTGTATGGATGGTTCATACGATTCTAAAGTATGTTTCAGTCAGTTGGTATTGACTTGATGATCAGATGCTATCTTATGTTCTAGTAAGCTTGCTTTATTGGTCTGGTAAGGGTTTCACCGGTAGAGCTCTATTGAAGATCTTTGATGTAATGCATAAGTGGTGTTGGTGCAACTTCTAGAAGGGATTCTGGATGCTGATGGTGATTGTGTTCGTTCCTCGACTGATTGGTGTCATTGCTTTGGCCTGTGTGGATGTAATTTAGGTCCGGTGTTATCTAGGTTATGAACCGGTTTGCATGAAACGTGTTGGTGGATCCTCTGATACGCTTTCGAGATGTTTCATTGATTGGATGTTTTTTGTTTGGCCTTAGGTCATCATGTGTTATGATTTTATTTCAGGATTATGTAATGGATCTATTGTATTATCATTTGTGTGGCCGACCTAATTGGTTAGGTTCCAGGTTGGTATAAATGTATCTAAGAGCTCATTGTAGATCATGTGTGGATATATGGATATGTGAAAGGAGCAAATAATGTAATAATCATTTGTGCAAAGGGTTTGGTCAATCATAGGTGATCGAGTTGGGTTTATGTAAGAGGTTTTAGACCTACGGTATTAAGCTTAACCGTAACTATAATCTAGCATGTTTGATGCTATCACTAAAAATTTTTCCCTCTGGATTGTAGTCCAAACATCTTGAGGTGGTTGACATCTTTGTAGTCAGTGAGATTCCATTGTGATGAGCAGTGCGCTCTAGGCAGTGTGCCTTCGTGCATGTGCAGGCCCCTATTGTAATCCTATACTTGTTGCAGAAGTATCATCTGACTGTGGGTAGGGTTTCTCACCATAGTTTTTCCTCATTGAGGTTTTCCATGTATAAATCATGGTGTTATGTGTTATGGTTGCATGGTATTGATTCTCTGGTTTTTATTTATGCTTTAATGCTTAATCAATTATACCGATATAAAATTTTAAGTGCTTTAATTCATATAATCTGTTAACAACTGATTTAGCCCCCCCCCCCCCCCCCTCTCAGTTGTTCACTGGTTATCCTAACAATTGGTATCAGAGCTTGGTCCTCTTTTTGCAAAAGCTTAACTGCTTGAGGAAGATCCTATGGCAACTAATAGTTCAACTCATATTTTTTGGAAGGACAACCCCAGGCTTGATGGAACAAACTATGGAGTATGGAAGATTCAGACGGAGACTCATTTAAGATGCATTGGAAAGGAAATATGGGAAATAAATCAGAATGGTTACACTCCTCATAATCTAGTATCTGGCATTCGTGCAACAACACACTTAGATAAGAACATTGAGAATGATTTTAGAGCTAGAGAAGCCCTCTTAAGCACCTTATCAGATCAGCAAATCATGGGACTATTAGACAAATCATCGGCAAAAGCTATATGGGACAAGTTGGAGACTCTGAATGAAGGTGATCTTATTGTTAAAATTGTAAAACTTGAATGTTACCAGGTAAGATATGAAAGCTTGAAGATGGAAGAAGATGAAATAATTTCTACATTCATGGAAAGGGTTAATGAAATTGTATTGAGAATTTAGTGTTGTGGTGGATCTCTAAGCGAGGAAGAGATTGTTTCAAAAGTGTTAAGGGTTTTGCCACTAGCATATAAGATGAAGGTAACTGCAATTAATGAGCTACGAACCATGCCTAATTCATCTGTCAATAAAGATACTCTTGTTGGGAAGATATCTACTTTTGAGTTTGAAGAATTTGGTCCTCCTGGAGCTACAAAGGTTGATACTGCATTTAAGGCATCTACATCATCAACCGGCAAGAAAGATTGGAAAGTTTTGTATGCAAAGGAATGGGAAGAGATCAGGTTAGAAGATGAAAAGCTTGAGAAACTTGAACACCTATTTGCTAGAAGGATACCTAGAGGTCCATCAGGAAAAGGAATTCAAAATTGGAAGAAAGAGCAAGAAGATCTTTTAAGCCTAACCCTAAATATCAGATCAAGCATAAGTACAAGAAATACAAAAACAAATCATGCTACTATGCTGATGAGGAAGGAGTAACTGATGACTCAGAAGAAGAACCGGCAGGAGATTTAGCTAGTGGATCCGACAATGGAACAGACTAGGTATTTTATGCTATGAAGGAAGATGATTCAGAACCAGTTATCAAGAATGAGGAAAAGGCCCTTGCAGAAAAAGATGAATGGGTAATAGATAGTAGACGTTCTCATCATATGACAGGTGATAAAGGAAAGTTTCTAATCCTACAAGAATTTGATGGTGGTCAAGTCGGATTTGGTAATAACAAGGCATGCATGATTAAAGGAAGAGGAACCATTTTATTGGATGGTAAGCATAACGCTACTAATGTCTATTATGTTGAATGTCTAAAGCATACTCTTTTTAGTGTAGGATAGTTGGTAGACAAAGGATTTCAATTACAATTCAAGGATGGAAAGTGCAAATTCATTAGCAAATCAGGTTTGGAGATTGCCACCGGTACACAGACAAAAGGTAACATCTTTCATTTGAACTCCAGTGAAAAGACATGTTTGATTGCACATATTGATGAAAGTTGGCTATTGCATAAAAGGTTGTGTCATGTAAATTTTGATTGCATTGTAAAGATCAGTTCAACTAAGGCAGTTAGAGATTTACCTAAGATTGTGAAGCCTCATAATCCGGTATGTAAATAATGTCAAATGGGTGAGAAAAATAGAACTTCTTTTAAGAGCATACCTGATAAATCTAATGATGTTCTTGATTTGAATCATACTAACCTATATGGTCTTGCTAATACAAGAAGCTTTCAAGGTGATAGATATTTCATGTTAATCATTGATGACTATTCTAGAATGATGTGGGTTGCTTTTCTAAGGGAGAAATCCGAAGCCTTTGATAAATTCAAGATCTTTAAAGCTATGGTTGAGACAGAGACAGGAATGAAAATCAAGTGTCTAAGATCAAATCAAGGTGGTGAATTCACATCTGGTGAATTTAACAGTTATTGTGAGAAAAATGGCATTAGGAGATAGTTATCTGCCCCTTGGACACCTCAGTAGAATGACATTATGGAAATAAAGAACATAACCATTTTGGATGCAATCAGAAGCATGATGATGGAAGCTAATTTGCCTCATATCTACTGGAGAGAAGCAATAAGTACATTGGTTTATAAATTCAATAGAGTTCATATCAAGGGAGATACCAGTAAGATATCTTATGAATTATGGTTTGGTCATTCTCCTACTCTTAAATATTTCAGAATCTTTGGAAGTAAGTGTTATATCAAAAGAGATGATTTCATTGGAAAGTTTGACCCTAGATGTGATGAAGGAATATTTCTTAGTTATTCAACTAAAAGAAAAGCATATAGATTTTATAGCAAAAGATTGCAGAGAATTGTGGAGAGCGCTAATGTGAAAGCGGATGAGCAGTACAAAGACCAAGTTAAATCTTATTATAGTGAACCGATAGTGGAAATGATCATAACTAAACCGGTAGTTCCTATACCAGAACAAAATACCAAACCAGTTACCCCTGCATCATCCAAAAACTCAACTGTAACTGAAGAGCAGCACATAGAACCTGAAAATTAGAAAACACCAAGGTACGTAAGTCTAAATCATTCTAAAAATCAGATCATTGGAGACAAAAACATGGGAGTTATGACAAGGAGAAGATTGGCAAATCAAGAGGTATATTTCATTTCTCGGATTGAACCAACATCAGTAGTTAAAGATTGTAAAGATGAATGTTGGATGAAAGCTATGAAAGATGAATTAGATCAGATAGAAAAGAACAATACTTGGACTTTTGATGCAGGAGCATCGGTCTAGTTCTTACCGGTTGAGAAGTTTTCAGTAGAATTGCTTGAGAGCTTGGCATTTCATCATATTTGAGTGTTTAACATTGTGGTTTTGGGTTTATTCCCTTGTATTCATGGTCATTATCATGTTTGAGTTTCATAGCTTTTGGCTTTGTTACCAGTAGTATGCAACTTTCGATATTGTCTCGATTGGTGTGTTCTTACCGGTTAGCTTATAGTGTGTTGAGTGAAGATCTTGAGTTGCGATTGATCTTCGTGACTTGCAAATCCTTGGAGATGTTGCTTTAGGGCCTTGGTTGGTATTCCTAGAGGTCTGTGCATCATTTTGTGTTTTGGATATTGTTCTTAGTGATTGAGTCGACATGTTACCGTTGCATGTTTCATGAACCGATTGGTCCATGCAGCCGACTTGATTAAGTTGTAATTATTTGTGGGCGATATATATGGAGGTTTGTGAATCATTTGAAACATAATCAAGGAAGTAACATAAGAGGAGTCTGATCATAGAGGGCACATCATAGAAGTCGGATCAGCAAAGCTAGAAGATTGAAGACAAAGCATTGATATTGGGTGAAGATGTAGAACCTGTTGGATTCTAATCTGGTAGGACCGAGGTCGGAAGGCTGAGGTTCGGATTGGGCTTGAACTGACAGATTGATTACCAGAAGCCAATTTGGTATGAGGATGATCTGCGGACCCTGTAATTGCATTGTAAGCATTGTTTGTATCCTGGACTTCGATCCAACATATGGCATGTATCATTCTTCAGATTGTAATAAGATCCGTTCACATTGTTTACCGGTTATGTGTTCAGTGTTGTTACCAGTTGTTCTATTTGTTGTTTCTAGCATCTTTTTTACCAGTTACTGGTATGATTTGTGTGGTTTATGTGTTAAGCTGCAAGGTTGGATTGTCCTTCATTGGACCTCCCTGCCTTGACTGCATCAACTTTAGTTCCCCGACCTAAAAATAAGAATGTTATTGGAACTAAATGGGTTTTTAGAAACAAACTGAATGAGGATGGACAAGTTGTAAGAAATAAGGCTAGATTGGTCTACAAAGGATATTCTCAGAAGGAAGGAATTGATTATGGTGCAACTTTTGCACCGATAGCTAGAATTGAAGCAGTTAGACTATTTCTTGCTTATGCGGCCTATAAGAACTACACGGTCTATCATATGGATGTTACGCATGCATTTTTGAATGGAGAACTTGAAGAAGAAGTATTTATTGAGAAACCAGATGGATTTTTAATGACAGATGACAAAAATATGGTTTGCAGATTAAGGAAAGCCCTATATGGACTAAAACAGGCTCCTAGAGCTTGGTATGCAAGGTTGGATAAGTATCTTTTGAAGCTTGATTTTATAAAAGGTAACGCTGACACTAACCGATACTATAAGATCACTAATGATGGTATTCTAATTATTGAATTATTTGTTGATGATATCATTTTTGGAGGTGAAGAAAAATTGTGCATGGAATTTTCTGATAATATGCAGAGTGAATTTGAAATGTCTATGATTGGAGAAATAAGATTTTTTCTAGGTTTGCAGATTACTCAGACCGAAAAAGGTATCTTTATCTGTCAAACTAAGTATCTAAGGGAATTGTTGAAGAAATTTGATATAGAAAATTCTAAATTGGTTAGTACTCCTATGGTTACAAGTGAAAAATTGTCAATTAAGGATGTATCCCCTTCAGTAAATTCTACAAGATATAAATCCATGATTGGTGGTTTGCTATATCTAACTCAGACTAAACCGGATATAATGAATGCAGTTGGTATTGTATCAAGATTTCAAAGTAATCCAAGAGAAAATCATGAAAGTGCAATAAAAAGGATATTCCAGTATTTGCAAGGAACAACTGAATATGGTTTATGGTACCCTAAAGATGATAACTTTACTTTATGTGCTTGTAAAGATGCAAATTGGGTAGGTGATGTTGATGACTAGAAGAGCACATACGGTGGAGCATTCTTCCTTGAGAAGAAGTTGCTTTCATGGATCAGTAAGAAACAATCATGCATTTCTTTATCTACTGTTGAAGCTGAATATGTTGCAGCCACAACCAATTGTACTCAAGTTTTGTGGATGAAGCAGATGTTGAAAGATATACAAGTGAGTTGTAACAATCTGGTAGTTATCCATTGTGATAACTCTGCAGCTATTGACATATCAAAGAATCCAATATTTCACTCCAAGACTAAGCACATATCAATCAAGTATAACTTTTTGAAGGAAAAGGTGGAAGCAAAAGAAGTCAGATTGGTTTGTGTGAACACTAAATAGTAGATAGCAGACATCTTCACTAAACCTTTGTCTCATGAATCATTTGAGTATTTGAGAGACAGATTAGGGATTTCTACCCCTCTGATAGAGACTTAATTGATGCAGTTGTGCATCAGTTTGGTATGCATTATCAAAGCTACCTTTTTCTCTGGATTGATGAATCAGTGATACTACTCAGGGGGAGTAGTCATCCTTGAGTTTTAGAGTTATTTATTCTGTTTGATTCTTTGGCATTGTTGTCAAAGGGGGAGGAATATATGTGAAAAACCATTGATTGCACTCCTTAGGGGGAGTTTGGCGGTATTTAGTCCTTTTGTTTCAATTTTGGTTCAGAGCCTCATTGCTATATCATTTCATGGGAGATTGTTGGAGGTCTTCCATTGGGGGAGACTTGTTTGGCATTTTCTTGGCACTTGGATGTTTTTCACATCTAGTGTTGCCATCAATGCCAAAGGGGGAGATTGTTGGCCATATGATGGAATTGATTATGTGTTGCATTGATGTTTTGTTATTGATGTCAACACTTGTTGTTATGGTTGTTTACCGACTTCCGATAGGAGGATTGGATTGGGAAGACTTTCAGTTGATTGCCACCAGTATGATCTGGTTGATGGAATATGTTTGTATGGATGGTTCATATGCTTCTGAAGTATGTTTCAGTCAATTGGTATTGACTTGATGATTGAATGTTATCTTATGTTCTAGTAAGCTTACTTTATTGGTCCGGTAAGGGTTTCACTGGCAGAGCTTTGTTGAAGATATTTAGGATGCTGATGGTGATTGTGTATGTGCCTCGACTGATTGGTGTCATTGCTTTAGCATGTGTGGATCTAATTTAGGTCTGGTGCTATCTAGGTTATGGACCGGTTTGCATGAAACGTGTTGGTGGATCCTCTGATGCACTTCCAAGATGTTTCATTGATTGGATGTTGTTTGTTTGGCCTTAGGCTGACAAGTGTTATGATTTTATTTCAGGATTATGTAATGGATCTATTGTATTATCATTTGTATGGTCGACCTAATTGGTTAGGTCCCAGGTTGGTATAAATGTATGTAAGATCTCATTTTAGATCATGTGTGGATATATGGATATGGGCAAGGAGAGAATAATGTAATAATCATTTGTGTAGAGGATTTGGTCAATCATAGGTGATCGAGTTGGGTTTATGTAAGAGGTTTTAGACCTCCGGTATTGAGCTTAACCAGAATTGTAATCTGGTATGTTTGATGCTATCACCGACAATTCTTCTCTTTGGATTGTAGTCCAAACATCTTGAGGTGGTTGACATCTTTGTAGTCAGTGAGACTCCATTGTGATGAGCAATGCACTCTAGGCAATGTGCCTTCCTACATGTGTAGGCCCCTATTGTAATCATATACTTGCTGCAAAAGTATCATATGACTATGGGTAGGGTTTCCCACCATGGTTTTTTTCTCATTGAGGTTTTCCACGTACAAATCATGGTGTTATGTGTTATAGTTGCATGGTATTGATTCTTTGGTTTTCATTTATGATTTAATTCTTAATCAGTTATATCTGAATAAGATTTTAAGTGCTTTAATTCACATAATCTATTAACAACTGATTTACAAACCCCCCCCTCTCAGTTGTTCACCGGTTATCCTAACATAACCAACAAAACTTATATGGATTTGGATAATTAAATATATTTACTTTATCAAATAAACCTTTTTATTAGGTACTAAATTATCAATACTACCACTTGTCAAGAAAATTAACCATGATGTTCACTCCATTTATTACACAATGTGTGAGAGAAAATCATGCTTACAAGTATACATAATAACCATATGCAAATATCAAAGGCATATCATAATATAACACAAGATATACCCTAGCAAAACCCTCATTGAGGAAAAAATGTAGCCTCCAAAAACATCAATGCTCAATGTATTATTTGGTTATGAAATATTACAATACACCTATAGAGCCTCCATAATGAAAATCTCAAAAACATCAAGCCTCTCTAATCCATTCTCCATGTGTCCAAGAATCTTTCCACACATCACATGCCATGATTCACATATGTACTCCTCAAAATAAGACTCAATACAATGACAACCGAGTCAAAACTCTAACAAGCCAACTTAAATCACTAAACATGTACTTACTTTTAAAGACATAAGATCACACAAATACAACCAAATGGTAAAGTAAAACCATGTGAATCAAAACCACGAGTTCACAAAACTATTAACCCCACATTTATTTTTTAATACTAAGTTTTCCAAATATTAAATAATTTTCCCATGTGTGCCCCACATTAAGTATCTAACCCAATGATACATATAACTTTACTAGTGGTCCCAAATAAATATGTAATGTATGACTAACACATCACCTAGGATGCACCACCAAAACATAATTATTTATTTAGATAATTAAATTAAGACAATGTTATGAAAGGTGTACAACACCTAATCCTTAAACCATTATCAATAACAACTTTGCAACACTTACATTCCAAATTAATAGTCTTGAATAATTTCCTCCCAAGCTATATTGGCTCTCAACCATTTCACCTCAACAAAGCTCTTCTCATCATAAGTAATTCTTTATTTTCTAGTTTATCTTTTGAGTTAGATGGTATAGATTCTTCATCTACATATATGTAATTTTTTCAGTACCTTTTGGTCTCTTTTGTGTGTTTTCTTGAATTTGATAACTTTAAATTCTTTGTGACCTTCTTGTTCATATTTGAAATAGGTACCTTTAAAACATAATTTCCATTTCTTCTATAAAATCTTTCTCTACCTTCTTGATATTCATCAATTCAATCATTGTGGTATGGATTACTACTTTCTCTATTGTTGCATTAAGAATTACCATCATCCCCTTCTCTATAATAGGTTTTACTACTTCCTTCACCATTGTGGTATGAACTACTAGCATTCTGGTACATACTATCAATCCTCATTGATTCTATATATGGTTTTTCTATGAACATATTTTAATTTTTCTCTAGAATCTTGTTCCTCTACCTCTTTGTCAAAATTTCATACTCGCATATCTCTTGTTCAACTTATATTCCACCTTCATTATAAATTGCATTCTTCTTATATTGTCACAAATCTCACCAAGCTTAATTCTTCTTGAATATTGTCTCTCAATCTATTGATATATCTTGCAACCTTGTCATTACTTGCTTCATTTTGTCATCTCCTAATGGTCATTTTGTAAAAACTTCAAGTATTTTCCTTCACAATCATATATTTTTGTCTTAGATTTTGTATCTATATTAATAATTCTAATTAAATATCAATAGGTATAAATTAACTTTTCAATTTCACAACAATCTCATCTCATTTGTTATCTTATCTTTTCCTTTCTTATTTCTTTGTAAGTATACTTCCTTCTAATAAACAATAGAATGTCCTTTCAATTTAATTTTTACAAATCCATCTCATTGAACCTTTTTGAAATGTTGCAAATAACTCACTAAGTCTCCATTGTACTTCATATTCACCTAGTAAGGAGAAATTTTTATTATTCCACAACATAAGTCAATCTTTTATCTTAAGATATTTTGAATATTTATAGAGCCATATTTGAAGGGAAGTTCACTTGTCTATCTCCATACAAAACAAAGTGAGAAATTAGGAGTGAGAGAATACTCTTTGGCTTAAAAATTAAAAGGGAAAGTTTCTCATCTTGTCTGACGATACTAATTATTATTAAATATATTAAATATTTATATTTGAGTTGATTTTGTTATAGTAATACCTATTGGGTATAATTCAAATCAATAAGTTGATCCTATTACATATAAGCCTCTTAATAAATCAAAAGCTCCAATTCTACTCTTTTACTTATCTTCCTTTTCTTATATCAATGACAATTATCCATAATTTTTTATTGCTAAAACTAAACCAACAACAAATCTCTTATCATCATAAGTAATTCTTTATTTTATATTTTATATTTTGCGTTAGATAGTCTAGGTTCTTCATCTACATATATGTGATTTTTGCAGTACCTTTTTGATGCAGAGGGTTTGGTGTTAATGAGCAATTTCTTTGGTTTCTTTTAAGGGTTAACACTTGGCACCATCAAATGGTCCAATATATCCAACCTTCCAAAGGTTCTTAAGCTTTTCCTTGATCCTTCCCAAGGATCAATCTACTCATGACAAATTTATTTATCAAGGAGACTCCTACACCTATATACTCAACCCTTAAACCAAGACACCTCGTAATCCCTAGCCCTTTGCCAACATGACCTTTTGCTCAAATGGTGGAATTTATCATGTGTGGGTGTTTGAACATTTTTGACATGGTATTTTCATTGACTAGACCTCTTTGGTTAGTGTTTACAATTCCTTTGTGCCTTTAGGCCTTTGTTTTAACTTTTCCCACTTTATCTACCAAATTCTCTTAAAAAAACCCATGAAAAAAAATGATATTCAAATACCCTTTTGGGCCCTCTAAAGGATTTCAAACTTTTTCATCTGGGTTTTGAGTGTAGGTGTTCAAACCCTATTGTGCCTAATTTGGTCTAATTAGCCAGTATAGGGTTTTAGGTCTCAAAACCTTCACCAGTCAAGTGGAAATCAAGTTAGTTCTCTTGGAGAGGGTATGGACATGTCTAAGGGTCCCCTCCATGCAATTTTTGACCACCTTTGTGTCCACTTCCCCAAGGATTCAATCAATCCTTCACTGCACAGACTTGCCACATGGATAATGTCAAGTCTAGGGCATCACTCCAACAATACAAGGTGAGATCTTATACTCCCCAAACTAATAAAATCATCAATTATACATGGTAATTCAACATTCCCTAGGGTTTAAAACCTTTCCCATTGAGGAATGTTGAATGGTGGCTCCTTTTGCATCCAAACCCTAATTTTTGGGGTTTTTACTAAGCAACGAGAAAGAAAATTCAATTACTCCTCAACCACAGAACTTCAAGACCTCAAACCTACATCAAATAAAAGGTGATTCACTTATACAACCAATTAAAGACATTATCCCTTCCAAAATTTTGTACAAATCCATACCAAAGCCAAGAACACAAGAAAAAGCAGTAAAAATAACAGTTTCAGATTGGTAGGAAGTATAAATTTCATTCAAAGTCTCAACATAACCTTTGGGAATCATTCCTCAAGATTAAATAAGGCCAAGGAATCCTTCCAACCACTTCGCAATGTACAAATTCAACCAACTAGCCGTTGGGCAACCAGAACTCAAATATTTGTAAAATTGCCTATGACAACATAGCAACTTCTGGCAAATTATGACATCACACACTTGCCTTCATACCAAAGGTTAAAAAGTGGACACATAACATCTCTAGGACCCCTAGACACCAAAAACATAAATAAAATGTCCATACAAGGCTTGTGACTAAGTACACAACTTTGGAGCCTTAGGGCTTATTACTTAGCATTGGTAGCATTGGACCTACCACATCCATTTAGGACCCTTGAAGACTGCATCAGGTAAAGGGCCCTTGAAGGATGTCAAATCACATACATTAAAAATGGGAGAGATCCCCAAAGCTGGTGGAAGTTCAACCTCATAAGCATCGTTACCGAATTTAAGAACCACCCGGAGAGGCCCTATCTTCTTCATGAGCAGCTTAGAGGGTTGGCCCTTGGGTAACCTTTCCTTCCTTAAGCAGGCCATTACTAAATCTTCTACTTGAAACTAAACATCCCTTCTCTTAACATCTACCCTGAGTTTGTATTTGTCTGCACTTTTGTGAAGTGAAGTCTTGACTTGATCATGGATCTCCTTCATAGTGATGGAAAAGTCCTCTCCCTAAGCACTCCTTTCCATACCTCCAAGGTCTCTAAGTTCAAGTATCCCTCTAGGATGTAAGCCATACACAACTTCAAATGGGCTTCTTCCTATACTTCTATTAACTGAATCATTATATGCATATTCAGCTTGTCCAATCACCAAATCCCAACTTTGTCCATGCTGCTTGGTAAGACATCTAAGAAGATTGCCAAGAGATTTATTAACCACCTCAGTTTGGCCATCAGTCTGAGGATGGTATGCTGAAGAAAATGACAGATTGGTTCCCAATTTCTTCCAGAGAGTCCTCCAAAAATGACCCACAAACTTGGAGTCTCTATCAGTGACAATATTGAGAGGTAGACCATGTATCCTTATAACTTCTTTGAAGAAGAGACATGCAATATGAGATACATCATTTGTGCATTTACATGGTACAAAATGAGCCATCTTGCTAAACCTATCAACAATGACAAAGACACTATCAAACCCCCTATAAGTTTTGGGCAAACCAAGTACAAAATCCATACTAAGGCTTTCCCAAGGCCTAGTAGGAACCGGTAAAGGTTGATACAATCCAACATTAGTAGAAACTCCTTTTTCCCTTTGACAAATGGGGCAATGCTCCACAAATTTCTTTACCTCTGCTTTCATCTTAGGCCAAAAGTAAAACCTTGATACCTGCTCCAAAGTTTTATCTAAACCAAAATGACCACCAAGGCTGCCATTGTGCTTTTCCCTAATGATATTCTCCCTCATAGAGAATTAAGGAATACATAGTTGATACCCCTTAAAGAGAAATCCATCATGCAACATGAAATTAGGGAACTCAACATGAAAGGAATCAGAAAATTAGTACATACATCATAGGCATCCTTAAAATCTTTATCCTCCTTATACATGAGCTTAAGAGAATCAACACCAACACTTTGACACTAGATTTCTTGGATAGTGAGTACTCTCCTACTCAAGGCATCTACAACCTTATTAGACACACCCTTCTTATGCTTGATAGTAAAATTGTAAGGTTGGATTTGTTCAACCCACTTGATATGCCTTTGATTCAACTTCTCCTGCCCATTAAGAAAATTTAATGCATGGTTATCAGTGTAAACAATGAACTCTTTTGGAAGAAGGTAATGGCGCCACTTTTTAAGTCCTTGTACCATAGAATAGAGCTCCAAATAATAGGTGGAGTACCTTTGCTTAGCCTCATTCAACTTCTATGAAAAGAATGCCACCGGATGCCCTTCTTGACTAAGAATTGCACCTATTGTCTGCTTGCTTGCATCACATTCAACTATAAGAAGTTGATCAAAATTAGGAAGCCTCAAGGTAGGAAGTTTTGCAACCTTCCTCTTCAAAATCTCAAATCTTTGGGATGCCCTCTCTATCCATTCAAACTCACATTTATTTCCTCCTTTTATAGTGTTAAGAATTGGGGCACAAATATGACTAAAACCCCTGATGAATTTTCTATAAAAAGAAGCCAATCCATGAAATCTCCTAACACCCCCTACTATTCTAGCTATAGGCCAATTGAAAATATCCTCAACTTTTGAGGGATCCATTTTTAAACATCCCTTAGAAACAACAAAACCTAGATACACCAACTCAGTTTTCATGAAGTCACGCTTCTTAAGGTTGATTACTAGTTTCTCCTCATGAAGCTTCCTCAAAACCTGATCCAAATTCTTCAAATGCTCCTCCTTGGACTTGGTAAACACCAAGATGTCATCAAGATAAACAATAACAAATTTGCCAATAAAGTCAACCAATACCTCATTCATGAGGCGCATAAAGGTACCAGGTGCATTTGTGAGCCCAAAGGGCATCACCAACCATTAATATAAACCCTCATTTATCTTAAAGGTAGACTTCCACTCATCACCAAGTCTGATTCTGATTTGATGGTAACCTGATTTCAAATCAATCTTTGAAAAGTAGCAAGATCCCCCAAGATAGTCCATTAGGTCTTCAATCCTAGGCATAGGAAACCGGTACCTAATTGTGATCTTGTTAATGGCTCTAGAATCAGTGCACATTCTTCATGTTCCATCTTTTTTTGGTGCCAACATAGTAGGTACAACACATGGGCTCAAACCCTTCCTAATCAACCCCTTGACCAATAGTTCTTGCACTTGTCTTGATATCTCCTCATTTTTTTTGGGAATCATCTTGTAGGCAGCTTTGTTGGGTAAGGTTACACCAGGGATCAAATCAATTTGATGACTGATTTCTCTGATTGGAGGCAAGTTATCAGGCATGTCTTTGGCTTCAACTCCTTCATATCTATCCAACATGGCTTGTACTTCACTAGGAACCTCTCTCTTTGCATCATTCTCTTGTTGAGGTTTATCCTTTGGGTATAAGACTAAAGCATAGCCTTGGGTCTCCTCTTTCTTAAGGACATCTGAAAACTCCTTCCCACTAATCATCATGACACTTGGACTAACAATCTTCTCTTCCCCTTGATCAGGTAAGGGTTCCATCCTAAACTGCTTACCATTCTTAGAAATGACATACACATTCTTTTACCCATCATGTTGGGCTTTAACATCATACTGCCAAGGGCGGCCTAACAACCAGTGACAAGCATCCATAGGGAGGATATCACACAAGATCCTATCCTTATAGTCTCCTAGTTCAAAATCCACCCAAGTTTGTTAATCTACCACTACATGTTGCCCCTTGTTAAGCCAAGACACCCTATAAGGACTCACATGTGGTAACCTTTTTGATTTTAACTTCTCTACCATTTCCAAAGCAACAATATTCTCAGTGGATCCAGAATCTGCAATCACCTTACAAACCTTACCATGAGACTTACAAGTAGTCTTGAAGAGTCTTTCTTTGTGGTGGCTCCTTGCATTGGGTTACCTTCAATAACATCCTCCTTAGCATGAGGCTTTCTCCATCCAAGGTGGGACCTACATTTCCCATGGGTAAATTGATACTTTGTCCATCATCCTCTTGAATAAGTTGATTCCTTCTTTCTGGTCCTTGTGAACTAGAAGCTTTCTCTGGGCATCTACTCATGGTGTGACCCACTTGGTTGCAATTGTAACACTTACCAGTGAAAACACCAGGACTTCTGCCTTGACTTTCTTGCCTACCCCTACCAAAAGGTCTTCTTCCTCCTCTAAAGCCTCCATTCTTATTGTTGAACTCTCTATTGGACTCTTGCTGGTTAGTGTCACCATTCTTAAAAGAGATATTTCTTCCTCCATAGCCACCTCTACCTCTGAAATTCCTACCTCCCCTTCCTCTATTGTTTTTCTCTCCTCTTCTCCTTATCTTATCTTCCACTCTCAATGCCAATTGGAAACATTTGTGCATAGTGTCCGAAGCCATGATGCTAATCTCATCTCGACTATTTTGCCTTAACCCATTCAGGTATCTAGCCACCTTCTCTTCCTCTTCTTCATGCTTCTTTGACCTAAGACTTATTTTGTGAAATTATTCAGTATATGCATTCACATCCAACTCCCTCTGTTTGAGATTTTGCAGCTTCTTGTACATCTGAACCTCATAGTCTATTGGTAGGAATTGATCTTTCATTTTTGCTCTTCATCCTCTCCCAAGAGGATATCTTCTTCTTCCCTATATTCATCCTTTCTTATTGCAACATTGTCCACCACAACAAGGAAGATCCCTTGAGTCTAGAATTTTCCAAACTCATTCTTTTCTCCTGAGGAACTTCTTTGTACTCAAAGTGGTTATTGAGTGCTTCTATCCATTCAAGCACCTCTTCTCCATTCAAGCTACCGCCATAAACAGGTAAACTTTCCACATTGTCCTTGTTTAATGATTTCAAAGCATCCAAGAACATCTTTTTATCAGGTGCCATATTTTAAGGGGTGGCCTCCTGCTCTTCATTCTCCTCCTTTGATTCATCATCACAAGTTTTTTCCTTTCCCTTGGTCTGTCCAGTCTCTTTGAGTTTCTCTTCAAGCAACTCATCTACCATCTTCTTGATGGCCTCTAGGTTCATTGCCTTGGGAGGCATTATATTAGCCTCTCCTCCAAATTCTGAGTTTGACATACACTATTCCACCCTTGGTATAGCTCTGATACCAGTATGATGCAAAGGGTTTGGTGTTAAGGAGCAATTTCTTTGGTTTCTTTTAAGGGTTAACACTTGGCACCATCAAATTGTCCAATATCTCCAACCTTCCAAAGGTTCTTAAGCTTGTCCTTGGTCCTTCCCAAGTATCAATCTACTCAGGACAACTTGATTTCTCAAGGATACTTCTACTCCTATATACTCAACCCCTAAACTAAGACACCTCACAACCCCAAGCTCTTTGCTAACAAGACCTTTTGCTCAAATGGTGGAATTTATCATGTGTGGGTGTTTGAACATGTTTGACATGATATTTTCATTGACTACACCTCTTTGGTTAGTGTTTACAAGTCCTTTGTGCCTTTTGTCCTTAGGGACCTAGGAAATAGGGCTACAAGCAATTAGGCCTCCATTTGGACTTTTCCCACTTTATCTACCAAATTATATGAACAACCCCCTGAACAAATTTGATATTCAAATACCCTTTTCATACCTCTAAATGATTTCAAACTTCTGCATCTGGGTTTTGAGTGCAGGTGTTCAAACCATATTGTGCCTAATTTGGTCTAATTAGTCAGTATAGGGTTTTCGGTCTCAAAACCTTCACCAATCAAGTGGAAATCAAGTTAGGGCTCTTGGAGAGGGTCTGCACATATCTAAGAGTCCCCTCCATGCAATTTTTGACCACCGTTGTGTCCACTGCCCCAAGGATTCAATCAATCCTTCACTGCACAGACTTGCCACATGGATAATGTCAAGTCTAGGGCATCACTCCAACAATACAAGGTGAGATATTCTACTCCCCAAACCAAGAAAATGATCTATTGTACATGGTAATCTAACATTCCCCAGGGTTTCAGACCTTTCCCATTGAGGAATGTTGAATGGTGGCTCCTTTTGCATCCAAACCCTGATTTTGGGGTTTGTACTAGGAAGCAAGAAAGAAAATTCAATTAATCCTCAACCACAGAACTTCAAGAACTCAAATCTACATCAAATGAAATGTGATTCACTACTACAACTGATTCAAGGCATTATCCCTTCTAGAAGTCCATACAAATCCGTACTAAAGCCAAGAACACAAGAAAAAGTAGTAAAAATAACAGTTTCAGATTGGTAGGAAGCATAAATTTCATTTAAAGTCTCAATCCAACCTTTGGGAATCTTTACTCAAGCTTAAATAAGGCCAAGGAATCCTTCCAACCACTTCCCAATGTACAAATGCAACCAACTAGCCATTGGGCAACCACAACTCAAATATTTGCAAAATTGCCTATGACAACATAACAACTTTTGGCAAATTATGACATCACACACTTGCCTTCATACCAAAGGTTACACAGTAGACACGTAACATCTCTAGGACCCCTAGACACCAAAAACATAAATAAAATGCTCATACAAGGCTTGTGACCAATTACACAACTTTGGAGCCTTAGGGCTTATTACATAGCATTGGTAGCATTGGACCTATCACATCCATTTAGGACCTACACAAGAAACCGTCAAGGAAAGACATTATGTTGCATTCAAACACATATTGAAAAGATGCTAGCACACCTTTGAGTGCCCCTGCACCACTTTTGGTCTCTTTTGTGTGTTTTCTTGAATTTGATAACTTTAAATTCTTTGTGACCTTCTTGTTCATATTTGAAATAGGTATCTTTAGAACATAATTTCTATTTCTTCTATAATATCTTTCTGTACCTTCTTGGTATTCATCAATTCTACCATTGTGGTATGGATTACTACTTTCTCTATTGTTGCATTAAGAATTGCCATCATCCCCTTCTCTCTAATAGGTTTTACTACTTCCTTCACCATTATGGTGTGAACTGCTGGCATATGTGCAGAGCTTGTTGACATGATGATATTGTATGTTGTCATTGATGTCAATATGCTGAAGTATGAACCGGTATATTGATATGAGCAAACTGGAAAGATAACCGGTATGATGATGTGAACCGGTACATATATGAAAAAGTGAAGCGGTATGTTTGTTCAAGGTGAACCGGTTTGTTGGAATGAGAACCGGTATCTAGAAGTTTTGTATCGGGGTTTTATTTGGCATGACTACCGGTTGGTAGTCTTAGCTTCAGGGTTTTCGGTTGATGCATTGCCTGTGTGATTCAACAGATGATATCTTGTGATGAGTTAGAATTGTAATGAAGACCAGATAGTGTTGCCACGTCAGCCTTGTGCATGTGAAGGATTTCCTTGAGGATCTTGCATGGAGACTGATCCTATCTACCTCAGGAATGTGCAAAGTCTCTGTCAACGGTGGAAAGCACGTGATGGGTTATCTACTTCCTGAAACAGCAAAGAATGAATGTTGGAGAATGTCTTGAGATTTGTTCAAGACTGTTGCATTCAATGTAGTATGATTAACAATTAGGATTGAACCGATTGAATTGTTAAACCTAAATGTTTAAGGTTTAGGGTTTATGCTTTCAACCTATCTATTTCCTATAAGGTTGATGATGTTTTTCATTTTGAAGTTGTTGGCAAATATTATGTGTGTATTCCAGTGAGTGATACTTGATTCTTGCTAGACTGGAGAAGTGTGGTGATACCTGTAGAGTGTGATTGCAGAAGAAAAGGAGCTAAAGTGGATCTGCCTTGGCATTGTGTGCTATTATCATATCAATGTATTACCTGTTGACTTCTAACCATTTCAGCAGTTAGAAAATCCCTTAACCGAGTAGCTTTAACAAGATTTTGTGTAAATCCTTTAATAGGGTGACTCAAATCAATGAGTTCTTCAAATCCTCTTGCGAGGTAACCTTTAACAGGGTTCTAACCTTTAATCGAGTATTTAGCCATCCCTTAACCGGGTGATCCCTAGCAGGATCAGTTCCTAGTAGAACCTATTGTAAAAGTCCTTAACCGGACTAGGCTCCTAATAGAGTGGACTTCAAAAGAGTTCAAAGAACAGCTTGTGGGTATTCATCCCCACTGTGGTTTTTCCCAGTTGGGTTTCCACGTGAAAAATTAGTATGTCATGTGTGATGCCTTTCATGTGATGGTTTATTGTTTTATGTCAAAGTGGTAAAACATGTTGAACTAGCAGTCATTATATTTCTGATGATAGATTACTTGTTTATGCATAAGGGTGAAGTGGAAATGAGGGATTAGATTGTGTGGGAAGCTAAGAGTTACCGGTTTATGTCTTTCACATTCTCACTGTATTTTTCTGGTAGTAATCTAATTTAGACTGGTGTTATTGCTTGCCAGTCAAGTACAGTGTTTGCAATCAAACCGGTTCAGGGAAAGTGTTTTTACCTGTACTGATTCACCCTCCCTCCTCAGTACCGGTTTGGTACTGACTATTCATCATTTATTCATCAATTGGTATTAGAGTAATCCTCCAAGTCCTCTGTGTTGTAAGCTTAATTGCTTGAAAAGATCCTATTCTAATGATGAAGAGGGAAGGTCCAAAGTTCAACAAAGATAACTTTAAAATATGGAAGGACAGAATGAAGATATACATTAGAAGCATAGGTGCTCAACATTGGATCTATGTTGAGAATGCTTATGTTATCCCTACCGGTACTCTCACCGATGATCAAAGAAGAGAGATTCAAGAGAATGGGAAAGTCATGGAAGCCCTAATCAACAGTCTATCTGACATTGAGTTTATTGATGTTTGGGATAAAGACAATCCCAAAGAAGTATGGGATGCTCTTGAGAATATCTATGGTGGTGATGAGCATGTGAAACAAGCTAAGGAAGAGAGCCTTAGGGGAAAGTTTGAAGACATGCAGATGGTTGAAGGAGAGACCATTCAACAATATGGAATAAGAATCAAAACTGTTGTTGGTGACATCAAGAGTGCAGCAGGTAAAATTGATGATTCCACTATTGTTAGCAAAGTCTTGAGATCCTTATTACTGGTCTATGCAATAAGGGTTGTTGCTATTCAGGAGTTGAGGTCTATAAACAAGACAAAGGTATCCCTAGACTCCATCATTGCTAAGTTGACTGCATATGAGCTGAATAATTATGATGGCAGTATTCAGAAGACTGAATAAGCTTTTAGAGCATCTGTTGCACCATCTAGAAAGGGAAAAGAAGCTAGCACCAATTGTGAACCAATACAAGGCAGAGAAATGGATGATGAGGAGATCCTGATGGAATTAGAAGATCTTCTTGCCAAGAGACTTCCTAAGGGGACCGGTAAATATAGAGGTAATCTCCCTTTGAAATGCTTCTCTTGCAATAAGATATGACACATTTCTGTAAACTGTCATAATGGTGATAATAAGGACAAACCAGAGAATTTCAAGAAGTTCAAAGGAGGAAATAGGAGAAACTATTTTGTAGCAGTTGATGAAGGTGTCACTGACGAGGAATCAGAAGATGAAAAGGTGAAGATATTGTGTTTGTAGCAGTCAAGGAAGATGTGTCAGACAAGAAAGCTCTTGTCTCCCGCTTTGATAATTCCAATGAGTGGATTATTGACAATGGTTGTTCTCACCACATGACTGGTGACCGGAGAAAGTTTCTGTCTCTGGAAGAGTATGATGGTGGTGTGGTCCGATTTGGTAATGATGCACCATGTATGGTAAAAGGCAGAGGGTCCATCTCTTTGAATGGAAAAAGTAGTGTCGATAATGTGTATTGGGTAGAAGGTCTCAGACACAACCTCTTGAGTGTTGCCCAGCTGAATGATAATGGACTCGCTCTGGAATTCAAAGATGGAGTGTGCAAAATCAAAGGAAAGAGTGGTTAACTGATGGCCACTGGTATGCAGACCAGAGGTAACTTATTTCAGCTGAATGCAAATATCAGTACATGCCTAATGGCTAATTTTGATGATAGCTGGATATGGCATAGGAGACTCTGCCATGTAAACTTTGATAACATTGTGAAGGCCAGTAAGATCAAGGCAGTTAGATGATTTCCTGTGCTGAGCAAACCGGAGAATCCTTTGTGCAGAGAGTGTCAACTGGGGAAAATGTCTTCCTCAACCTTCAAAGGTAAATCTTTCATTGTAGACAATTTGCTTGATCTTGTGCATACTGATTTGTGTGGTCCTATGAAAACTAGGAGTGTGCAGGGAGATAGATACTTTATGATTCTCACTGATGACTGCTCAAGAATGATGTGGGTCACATTCTTGAAAGATAAGTTTGAAGCTTTTGGAAAGTTCAATGCTTTCAGAGCACTAGTCGAAAATGAAAGTGGTAAGAGGATTAAATGCCTAAGAATTGATCAAGGAGGAGAATTCACTTCCGGTGAATTCAACAAGTACTGTGAAGAAATGGCATCAAGAGGCAATTGTCTACCCCCCGGACTCCATAGTAGAAGGGCCTAGCAGAGAGGAACACCCGGACTGTAATTGAAGTAGCCAGAACAATGTTGATCCAAGGAAAAGTTGCTCACACTTTTTGGAGAGAAGCGGTGAGCACTATAGTCTACACTATGAACCAGGTACTCATCAAGAAAGGTAAGGATAAAACTCTATATGATTATTGGACTGGTAAGACATCAGTAGTAAGCTACTTTAGAGTGTTTGGCAGCAAATGTTATATCAAGAGGAGTGAACACCAGAGCAAGTTTGATGCAAAATGTGATGAGGGAATATTCCTAGGGTATTCCACAAAGAGAAAAGCTCTCAAATGTTTCAACAATAGGACTCAGAGAATTGTTGAAAGTATCAATGTTAGAGTTGATGAAACCTCTGAGAAACCTGAGGAAACCGACAGCGAGCAAGTAGGAGATGAACCGGTTATAACCTTATGGGAGTCGGTTGCAAAATATCCTAGCACCAGTAACTGTGCTCCTACACCGGTAGATGCTGATATTGATGAAGATGAGGATGAAGAAGAAAAACAAGAGGAATCTGCTAAGATCATTCCTAGCTATGTAAAGCTAAATCATGATCCAAAGCAGATCATAGGAGACAAGGATGCAGGAATTCTTACAAGAAGAAAGGTCAGAGAAAATTCTTGCATGATCTTTGAATTTGAGCCTAAAACATTTAAAGAGGCACATAATGATGAAGACTAGATCAAGGCAATGGAAGAGGAACTTGACCAGATAGAAAATAATGGTACATGGCCTTTGGTACCCAGACCTGAGCATAAAAATGTCATAGGCACCAAATTGGTTTTCATAAAGAAGCTGAATGAAGATGGCACAGTGGTAAGAAACAAAGCCAGATTGGTGTGTAAAGGATATGCCTGAGAAGAAGGAGAAGACTATGGAGAAACCTTTGCTCTAGTAGCTAGATTGGAAGGAGTTCGTATGCTTCTTGCATATGCAGCCTTCAAGGGATTCAAAGCATATCAAATGGATGTAAAATCTACATTTTTGAATGGAATACTTGAAGAGGAGGTGTATATAGAGCAACCAGATGGGTTTGCCCTATCAGAAGACAATGACATGGTGTGTAGGCTACATAAAGCCTTGTATGGATTAAAGCAGGCACCTAGAGCATGGTATGAACGCTTACACTCCCATCTTGTAAATATTGGATTTGAAAGAACAAGTGAAGATAGCAATATCTATTTGAAGTCAGAAGGAGATCAGATTTTGATCTGTGAAGTATTTGTTGATGACATAATTTTTGGTGGAGATGACAAGATGAGTCATGAGTTTGCAGATGAGATGAAGAAGGAATTTGAGATGTCACTTATAGGAGAGATTAAGTTCTTTATTGGACTACAGATTCACCAAATGAAAGATGGAATCTTTATCACTCAATCCAAGTATGTCAAAGAGGTGTTGAAGACCTTTGGCATGGAAGACAACAAACCGATTAGTACACTGATGGTGATCGGTTGTAAATTATCAAAAGAGGATGACTCAACGTTGGTGGATGAGAAGGAATACTGATCAATGATTGGCAAGTTGCACTATGTAGTACATAGCAGACCGGACATTGCACATGCAATGGGCATTACTACATGGTTCCAGAAAAGCCCAAGACAATCCCACTTGGTAGTAGTCAAGTGGATTCTTAGATATCTGAAGGGAACTATTGACTATGGATTATGGTATCCATACAGTAATGATTTCAACCTGAAAGTGTTTACGGATGCTGATTGGGCTGGTAATATGGACAACCGGAAGAGCACAACCAGTGGTGCATTCTTTCTTGGTGGTAGACTAGTCTCATGGATGAGTAAGAAGCAGAGTTGTATCTCTCAGTCTATAGCAGAAGCGGAATATGTTGCAACATTTATGAACTGCACCCAGACAATCTAGATGAAGCATGTATTAAGTGGCTTCAAAGTTCCTGTATCTGAACCGGTGAGTATATTCTATGACAACACAAGTGCAATTAATATTTCCAAGAATCCAGTTCTGCTTGCTAGAACCAAGCACTTTGAGCTCAAGTATCATTTCTTGAGGGAGAAGGTTCATAACAAAGAGGTTGTATTGGAACATGTTTCCAGTAAGGAGCAGTTAGCAAACATATTCACCAAGCCTCTACCGAAGGCTACATTTACCTATTTAAGAGGTGCATTAGGGGTGCTACCCCTTCAAGAGGTGAACTAAAGGTGTGTACTCCACATCAGTTAGGTTTTGCATTGACAAATCTTTTTCAGGATTGGTGTGTTGAAGGATGCTACTCCTTAGGGTGAGCAGCATAGTGGAACATAGATGTGTGTGTGCCTCCACTTTGGCATTGTTGTCAAAGGGGGAGAAGATGTGAAGCAGAGAAGATATCTGCAATATTGGGGAGAAGATGTGAAGCAGAGAGATATCTTTGTATATTGCCATCAATGCCAAAGGGGGAGATTGTTGGCATATGTGCAGAGCTTGATGACATGATGATATTGTATGTTGTCATTGATGTCAATATGCTGAAGTATGAACTAGTATATTGATATGAGCAAACTGGCAAGATAACCGATATGATGATGTGAACCGGTACATATATGAAAAAGTGAAGCGATATGTTTGTTAAAGGTGAACCGGTATGTTGGAATGAGAACCAGTATCTGGAAGTTTTGTATCGGGGTTTTATTTGGCATGACTACCGGTTGGTAGTCTCAGCTTCAAGGTTTCCGGTTGATGCATTGCCTGTGTGATTCAATCGATGACATCTTGTGATGAGTTAGCATTGTAATGAAGACCAGATAGTGTTGCCATGTCAGCCTTGTGTGTGTGAAGGATTTCCTTGAGGATCTTGCATGGAGACTGATCCTATCTACCTCGGGAATGTGCGAAGTCTCTGTAAATGGTTGAAAGTGTGTGATGGGTTATCTACTTCCTGAAGCAACAAAGAATGAGCATTGGAGAATATCTTGAGATCTGTTCAAGACTGTTGCATTCAATGCAGTGTGATTAACGGTCAAAATTGAACCGATTGAATTGTTAAACCTAAATGTTTAGGGTTTAGGGTTTATGCTTCTGACCTATCTGTTTCCTATAAGGTCGATGATGTTTTTCATTTTGAAGTTGTTGGCAAATATTATGTGTGTATCCCAGTGAGTGATACTTGATTCTTGCAAGACCGGAGAAGTGTGGTGATACCCACAGAGTGTGATTGCAGAAGAAAAGGAGCTAAAGTGGATCTGCCTTGGCATTGTGTACTGTTATCATATTAGTGTATTACCTGTTGACTTCTAACCATTTCAGCAGTTGGAAAATACCTTAACCGGGTAGCTTTAACAGGATTTTGTGTAAATCCTTTAACAGGGTGACTCAATTCAATGAGTTCTTCAAATCCTCTTGTGAGGTAACCTTTAACAGGGTTCTAACCTTTAACCGGGTATTTAGCCATCCCTTAACCGGGCGATCCCTAGCAAGATCGGTTCCTAGCATAACCTATTGTAAAAGTCTTAACCAGATTAGGCTCCTAATAGAGCGGACTTCAAAAGAGTTCAAAGAACAGCTTGTGGGTATTCATCCCCACCATGGTTTTTCCCAATTGGGTTTCCACGTGAAAATTTAGTGTGTCATGTGTGATGCCTTTCATGTGATGGTTTAGTGTTTTATGTCAAAGTGGTAAAACATGTTGAACTAGCAGTCATTATATTTCTGATGATAGATTACTTGTTTATGCATAAGGGTGAAGTGGAAATGAGGGATTAGATTGTGTGGGAAGCTAAGAGTTACCGATTTATGTCTTTCATATTCTCACAGTATTTTTCTGGTAGTAATCTGATTTAGACCGATGTTATTTCTTGCCAGTCAAGTACAATGTTTGCAGTCAAACTGGTTCAGGGAATGTGTTTTTATCTGTACTGATTCACCCCCCCCTCTCAGTACATGTTTGGTACTAACTGTTCATCATGTATTCATCATGAACTACTAGCATTCTGGTACATTCTAATAAATTTGATAGTGGGTTCATAAATTCCTAGTTTTGTCATTCCTTTGATAAAATCAAAGTTCATAAGTTGTCTCTTCTAAAAAATTTTATTGCTAAATACACAAGCATTTTTGTTTTTCATAAGGACATTGCATATGAGAGATCCGAGTCAATAATAACATTTTTCACATAGACAAGTGAACTTCCCTTCAAATATGGCTCTATAAATGCTCAAAATATCTTAAGATAGAAGATTGACTTATGTTGTGGAATGATAAAAATTTCTCCTTACTAGGTGAATATGAAGTACAATGGAGACAGTGAGTTATTTGCAACATTTCAAAAAGGTCCAATGAGCTCTTTTGGAGGGTATCAGACTGTCTCTATCCATGCGTATAAGAAAGATACACATTGAAGGGGATTCCCAAGTTGTCACATTTGCATTATCTTCTTGCTCCATAGTATCATGGGATCTTCAGTATGTTCTTCGGGAAGTTTGGAGGCTCCTGCAATGATTTCATTCATACAAGATCTCTCACTGCTACAAAGAGGCGAACCAAGTTGTTGATCACATTGCTAATCTGGGTGTTAATTTGGATCAGGGGTCCGTAGTGGTTGAGGGTTCCAATGTGGCATAATTGTTTACTAATTCCAACTTGTCAACTGTCATGTTGGGTGAAGTGCCTACCTTGAGATGACATGTGTGATCTATAGATTATAGAGGATGTAGGGATATTTTAGTTTCAGAGGCTTTCTAAGATGCTATCATGGGTCATAGAACTTTTTTTATTTGACTTATCATTTTGGATCCTTGTTATTATGCTGGGGTTGGGGTATGCAATCTCTTTCCAATTTCTGTCTTTTTGTATAATGCTTATTTCGCAATGCCCCACTTGGTTGGGTGTGATTTCTCGGATGTATTTGAGCAAGTATAGGAGGTTTTCTTGCCGGTTTCTTTCCTCATTGAGCTCTTGAACCAGTTTCTCAATCAATAAAGTATGGTGGCTTGCCACTTTTTTTTTTTTTTTTTAAACTTTATTTTTATGCACTTTAGATATGTTAGCAAAATCAAATGTCAATGTCAAATATTTATTTTTAATAATGATTTAACACAAAATAATACATTTATTATAAAAATAATCTTGTTAAATTCTTCAATATTAGATAAAATTATTATTTTTATTACTCTTCCCTAATCAATAATTAGAATACTTTCTCATGTTTAATACCACTTTCCATTTTTCATAAATGCTCTTCCACTAATAGGTCCTTAATTTTCCTCTACCTCTATAAAATAAAATAAGATAATAAAGTATTTTTATGTGGAAAATGTTATTATTGACTCGGATCTCTCATATGCAATGTCCTTATGAAAAACAAAAATGCTTGTGTATTTAGCAAGATTTTTTGTTTAGAAGAGACAACTTATGAACTTTGATTTTATCAAAGGAATGACAAAACTAGGAATTTATGAACCCACTATCAAATTTATTAGAAATAGTGACTAACACATATTATATTGGAGCACATATAAAATTCTAGTGCTATTATTAATTAAGAATCATAATAAAATAATGAGAAAGAACAAAAACATTGAGATTATAGTCTAGAATGGAAATATTTATTAATGAATAAGAAATCAATGCACTATGGTTGATTTCTACTCCCTTTATATTATATGTTCCCTCTAGACGAAAAGAAACAATATAGAGCATTACACTTCTAGGCACAAACAAAAAAAGGGCAATATGTTTTGACTCTCCATATAGTTAACATTACCTATACTCTTTAATTGACTGTATACTCTTTAATCTAGTCAATTGTGTTAATACTAAGTTGAATAATTGACTGCAACTCCAAAATAGTCAAGGAATTCACATAGCACTAAGTCAATCTTATAGAATTGTCTTATTCATAACCCCTCATTGGCCCTTTCCTTTGGTTTGTATGGTCTTTTATATATATTAATTTAATATTATCCTCATTACTCAAGATTCTCTTATTAGCTACAAGAATGTTGATGAGAGGTACCATTATTCAATGGAATTGAACCATTACCTTACTTATTATGGTCCATACATGTTTCAAAAGATCTCTAGAGATTAGTTCCTTTTGTTCATGATTGAGACCATTGAGAATTGGAGGATATGATGGTTGGTTCACATGATTTGATCAGGCATTGCATATATCTTCAGTTAAGAACAACATAGTCAATATGAAACTATTACTTCAACCTAATTTATTTGTTGTTGATGTTGATCCAATAGAATTTGATGTACAAAATGATAATTATAAATTTTTTGATATTAGTGAATGAATTAACAATTTTATTCGTAATCATTTTATTAATATACACAAACCTTCTTTTAATAGAGACTTTGAAGTTAACTCTTTTTTGTGATATTTCATGATCAAATTGAATTTTCTCCTTAGTAACTGGTTTTATATGATATATATTGTTCAATCATTATGATGACTAGATATTTGATGTATATGATGCCAAGTTTTATTATTTGTGTGATTAACTATTTGATTATTGCTGACTATAAAAATGTATTTGTTGTCCTAAACTATAATTTTTCTACTTTGTATAGTTTTTACCTAGTCTAGCATGTAAATTGCTACCTTCCAATCTTATTTGTAATCTTGATTATAATCTTGTTTTGAGGTTTGATACAACATTCAATGATCTACTCATGCAATTTCTCTTCTTTCGATATATAAAAAGAAACCTTTGACATAAAATAGAGAAAAAGTAGACTAACGAGTAAAAGAAAAAAAAGTGAAGAGAAAAAAAATTGTATAGTGATTGATACTAGTCATTATAAAAGTTTGTCTTGATTGAATAATTATAAAGAGTTGTTGAAGATGCATTTAGATAATGCATAAGGATTTATGAAGGTTTCAAAAAGGGTCATTGGTATTTGCATATTATGGTAAATGGAAGCATTAATATTGTGTTGATGGTAGGAAAACAAGGTAGATCAAATATAAGTTTTCTTTTGGATATGTGTGAGAAAATGGGGGGTCAAAAGTGACCATTTTTTTTCTTAAAATTAGACAAAATCCAAAGTTGATGAGTAATTTGAGATGCCTCCACTCAAAATTTGGATGTGTTAAGAGCAAGAGTTGTAGTGCTTTGAATCTAGTCTCTAATCTATTAATAAAAAATATTGAGACTAAGAGGGTCAAACACTACATTACACATATAATTGATCTTGTTTTTATCATTAAAATATTACATGTTATTTAATGTGTAACCCATTTTTTACCTCAATATGTATTTTCAACAACAAATTAGTTGAAAGATATACAATTTATATCTTTATTGAATTTTTTTTATAATTTTATGAAATGAATGCATCTTCAAAAAATAATCACTAAGTATGCATGTTATATATTTTTCACAAAAATAATAGAAAATGTAATTTTTTAATGTGTACAGAAAAAAAAAATAAAAAAAATAGAACAATCCTATATTTTTTAAAATTTAGATGGAAATGCTAAAGAATACTAGAACAATAATACACATGTATTTGTGAAACATGATAACATCACTAAAAATAAATAAAAACTATTAATTTATGTAAATTATAAAAAAAATGTATATTTAGAAAGCTAAGTAGTAGACTAATAGTTTGGTGGTGGTTTCTCATGAAATTTCATTCTAAAACATATAAACATGATGATGCGAAAGTATTATAATGCTATTAGACATGTGAAACATGTATTAGGTAGTCTAATACACATTGCCAATTCTTATGTTTGAAAATCCACACTTAATAGACAAGATTTACAAATTTTGAATTATAATTTACATAACATATACACTCTTTATAACACAAGCATGTTTTATAATGTATGTGTCTTACTTACAACACAAAATATCCAACATATAAACACAAAATAAGGTTTTCATTCTTGAAATAACATGTACATGTTGTAATGTGTGGATATTATGACTTGATATTTACTAAGCCACAATGCACATATTATGACTTGAGTGCAACCATATTATGCCTTAAAATTTACTTTTTGGCCCCTACCTTTATACATGCAGTTTACTTGTAGACCACATCTTCTTTATTTGACACTCAACAATAGAGGATTATTTTTAAAGATAATAACTAACATAAAAGAGTAATGAAATCAAGAATTATAGCTTAAAGAAATGGGGGATATATTTAAATAATTCAAAAATGTGGTAAAATAACTAAAAATAATCAAATAAAATAACTTTGTTATTTATAGAAGGAAAATGTTTTTGAGTTGATAATATAACTCACATAACATAAAAATATGCCTAAGCTTATTTTCTTGATGAGAAAAATCAGTGAGCCCATAGAATGGGAAATAACTAATTATATGAAGAATCAATATCTATTGTACATTGAAAAAATGAGAATAACCTAAATTATTTGTGTATTTTTTAATATTTGGCCTTGAGATGGTCTACGTGTTGATGAAGTTAGGATTAAATATACTAGATAAAAGTCAAGCAAAGCTATAAATGAATTTTTCTTATGAGTAGAATTGCTTTAAATAAATTATCTCTCATTCATTTTTAGAATTAATTTGTTAGAGAGTGGATATATTCACCATCTTTGAAGCTTGATTAGCCATCGCATGGATCTTAGGATCTGGTATCCTCATAGAATTTCACTCAAACTTTTCTCCAATATAGTTAGAGATTTCTTTAGAAATTCCTTCTCTAGGTTTTCCATTCAAATTTGAATTGACATCCTTAAGGGATATCATTCTTTATGAATGTATTTAAGGGTTGTGAAAGGAGGGACAATTTTTTTGCATCGATGTCCTACTAATTTATGGATAAATTATAATAATTTTGAAGATAAAATAAATAATATAATCATAATAGATCAAGAAAATATATTCTCATAAATGATCAAGTTCAAGGATCATTTGAATCTCAATGAAAAAATCTAGCTCATAGGTTGCACTATAAGTAAACCTATCTCCACTAAAAATAACTTCCATCAAGGCTAAAGGAAACCTATGTTAGGGAAGATATCTAGTGGAAATAAAAATCTCAAGAATCTTGTCTTATTAATGGGGATAAGGATTCCAAGTTATTTAATAGGCCCACTAGATATCTAATTAAAAAATTAACAAATTCTACTTGAAGAATACATTAATAATAATTACCTCGTGAAATATATGCTTCACTTATTTATCATAATTAGATTCTATTTTCTATAATGTCTTTCTTTAGCTCGTGCACCTAACCAAGAACCACTAGATGATTTATTCTTGATCATTCCCATAATGATATCTCCAAAATAAAAAATCTCACTATTTTCCCCTTTTGCCATTGAGTAAATTTAAAATGTAGTATTTTCTATTCAAAGTGACAACTTGAACATAATATTTTCCCTACCACCTTATAGAACCAAATCAAATGAAAAGTCACTATAGTGATCAATGAAGCAAGGATAAGAACTTTTCTTAATCTTTGCTTTGACCTTTCTCACTCTTATTCAAAAAAGAAAAGAAGAATTACCTCCTCTTCCAAACTTATACATATTCCCCTTTGTGACTTCCCATTAAAAAACTCTTAACAAAACACTAACATATCTCTAAAACCCTTACTTTAATCCCATATTTCCCTTGTGGATGGTAGGATTGAAATATGCTGAAGCTTTATAGAAGGATAAAAAATTCCTACTGGAACTGTAATCCTAATCCATCTCCAATACTAAAGGTATGTTTTTTAAACTAGATATTTGCAGAGCCTTTGGTCATGTCATCCAAAAATTCCTAAAATCTATTATTAAACATCATGGTTTCTTAATATATTATTTCTAATTGACCCACTTTTCCTAGCATTAGCCAATGGTTTTCCCATGTGTAGTTTTCTCCTTGATTTGTGAGGCCTTTTTATAGAAGATTCTCCATATCCATACCTCTTAAATCTAATGACCTAGAACCTTAATCATTCCCTTTAAAATAAGACTAAATAAAGTGACCTCTTATGAATCAAGATGACTATTAATGCTCCATTGGACACTTATTTCTATTTATAGATGATACTATTCTTGTGGTAACAAGATTGCATCTTTGATCTTCTTTTTCATTGCTACCTCTACCTTCTTTTTGATAACATGTACAAATGAAATATATTATAAATATATAAATTGTGTAAGATTGAATAAACTTCATAATCTAATCTAATAGTTTAAAACTTCAAACATTATTCTTATACACTTAATAAAACATCCATAGCATACTAAAAAATATTAATTGTCACTTGCATGAAAATTATTAGTAACATAAAATGTAAAGTAACAATAGTGAAAATAGTTGAGGATGAACCCCACAATGCAATGGTTAGCTACAAGTCTCTTACATGGGAGATCTTGGGTTCTAGTCTACTAGATTGGTTCTTCGCTCTAGAGAAAAGCTAAAAAAATACTACTTAAAAAAACAAAAGTGAAAATAGAGTTGTTAATACACTCTTTTCTGAGAATGAATTTTGGTAGCCAATGAAAAGTCTTTGAAATATATTTGATCATCTATAACTATAACACAACATGAATAGTTAGCACTGAATAAATAATGTCAAATAATTTATTAAATGACTTCTTCTAATTGTAATATACACATTAGAGTGGTATGAAATGCAACTAAAAATTGTAATTGATAATGTGAAAGAAGGCTTTCCATGTAACCATTTTTTCACTAAGTTCCATTTGAAAAGAAATAACGATTTAAGATTTTTAAAAACTAAAATATCAATGCCACCTTATGTAAAATTGAAAACTACATACATGAACAAAAATAAGTGATTATATACAAGGAAAAACACTTTATCAAGATTAATAGTATATTTATTTTTTTAAAAGAAAATTTGATATAATTTACACTAGCATACATTGGAAAGATCTCGATATCATATCCTTCCTTGTAACCTAGATAACGATGACCTAAGAAATTCACCCAAATGAAAATAATGGACCATGTGTAAGGCTGCCACTACTCAAAATTTTAAAGTTTTAAAATATTCAAATAATAAATCCTTCTATTATGCATTTCAAAATAATCAATAGGAAAAATAATTTTGAATCTTACCTTACTAAGAAAAATGTAGGTCTTAAATTTAAAAGCCTAGGCTTTGGAAAAAATAGTCAATACTTAAAACTATTTCTTTGTTTTTTGAAACATTAAGGCTAAAGGAAAACGTATTAGGGTTTCAAACTAGAGAAATTTTAAGTCGATCTTCTCAAGCTTCAGATTTTTCAATAAATTATAAGCCAACCTCTCAAATCATATACCAACTCATATGTCATTGTATAGAAAATAAATCCAATTTTTAGATCAAAAGAAAGTCAAGATAAATCCCAACAAAGTATAGGCTTAATCATCCAAAGAGCTAAAGTATAAATAAACATATAATATTTGAAATCGTTCTCTTTTTTTTATAGTACAATAGTTTCCAACCCTATATTTAATCGTCTAAATACACTGTAAAAAACTAACAAAATCTTTCCTTTCAAGAATGAAAGTCTTAAATAAATATATGAAAATTTTAATAGTTATCAACTTTATTTAAAATACTAAAAGATGCCTAATAAATCACATTATTTTAAAGGAGGAGGTCTTGAGCCAGTGCATAATCATCAAATCCCAAAATAATTAGAAAAAAAGATGAAAAAACGAATAAGACAAATATGACAATATAGAAGGGAAAAAAATATTAAAATGAAGTTGTGAAAAAAAGAGTTTCATCCTAATTTCTTTTTGTATATTTATCACTTAAAGAAAGAAGACACCTAATACAAATCTTAATGTAACAAATAAACTAATGAAAAAGAAACATTATAATACACCCTTCCACTTTGATAATATGTATGTAAGTTGTCATATATCCAAAAAAACATACAATTTGACTTCTTGTAAGAAAATGGTCAAAATAATTTAAATTTTATATTCCATACGTAAACATTATAATACACCATTCGACTTTGATAATATAAATGTAAATTGACATCTATCCAAAATACTTACAATTTCACACCTTGCAAGCAAATACCATAATAACTTAAATTTTTTATTCCATTATTTAAAAAAAAAAAAACTCACTCAATACTAATTGAAGAAATCAAATTTAGTAATGAAAATCCAAGAAAAGTTAATAATAACAGCTAAAAGTGCCTTATTTTTAAATAAAAAACACAAATCATAAAAAAGTAGAGAACAATTGCCAATTAGCACAAATTAGGAAAGAGAGAAATGCTTAATGTGAAAGCAATTGTCAATATTTTGGTATTTTACTCATTGGTCTATTCTCCTGCCTTTTATTACTTGACTATACTATTATAATTTTTTTCCAAATATGGTGCATTCTCTCTAAGCCAAGAAAAGAGAAAAGTTTTTAACGCACATGGTGAGACAATAGTTAGTGGTGTGTGACTAACTTTAGCTTGTCAAATTAGGTAATCAAAATGTTGCCTATGACAACCATGCAATAAACAATGAATACTTTAACACCTTGATTTGTATTAGAGAAACAAAAGGACATTTTAGGAAGCATATAATAATCTAAAAGTGCCACTAAATTTCACTAAAAACCCATACCATTCCATATCACAAGTGTGAATAGGAGTTACTTTCTAGATGAGATAAAGGGTTCCACCTAAGAACACAAGTTGGTAGATGTCATCCCACACCATTAACATTAGAGGGGGTTTGGCAGGCAATTATAAAAAAGTGCAATTTAAGTTCATAGTTGAAAATGTCATCCCAACATTAACATCATATATATTTTTGCAACTCAGTCAAAGGGGTCCACCTAGACTCAAAAGTGGACAATGGCATTCCAATGTGCCACCTAAGCTCATCAGTGGATAATACTATTCCACATCACCAAACACACAGTACAAGCCTACTTTTCTTTGGTTCAATGTAAGCATTGTTCTTGTGTTATATTTTATATACCCAAAACACCAAGGAGTCCAAGCATTGTTTGCTTCTACAAAACTTTAGGACACTAGGAAAAAGAACAACTATGTAATTTGCCACTTGGAGACTTGGTGTAAAACATGGTGGCTTCTCCAAATATATAATCCAAATTGCATTGGGAACAATAATTTTTTTTGTCCAAATGCATTAGAACCCAATTTTGTTTCTTCTATTTTAGGCACAATATAATAATACAAAGGTATATTACCCACATGCACACGGTGAAATATACTCGAAATGATTTTTCTTCAATATAAAAAAAAATAGAAATATACTAGAATGATTTTTTCTATTAGTATTAATTAAATTCGACAGCGTGGGACCCACTTTATACGACAAGCACTTAACTGCCTGGTTTTAAATAAAAGCGCCGGCAATTTATTATTTTAATCAGTAATGAAATCCGCAAGATCTGCTAAATAAAAAATAAAATTAATGCTAGCTCCAAATCCAAAGAAAAGAATTTGGTGGCTTTGCGGACAGACATTCCAAAGCGCTCATCGATTAAGGGCATAATTTTTTTTTTTAACGGTTTAGAAAACGATATTTATTGAATGAAGCGTTCTTTTTCTTGGCTTCTTAATAATTGAATTAAATTGACTTAGCTCATTGTGCTCTTTGTTCAAGCTTACAAAATAATCATCACCTGTGTTCTTCGTTGCTTCTTCTTCTTTGTTTCCGTGGCTTGCTCGGGATTCGATCCTTAGAACAGAGGTATGTGAAGAGAAGAGGAAAAGGGCGGATGATTCAATGTTAAATTGAGTCCAGTTCAGGGTTATTTTCATGAAGGAGACTTTACAGCGAATCCATCGACAGGAAATATAGTGTTTTGCGGTGAGTTGCGTTTGCGAAATTTTGTACGGATGTTTGCCATTTTTTGGCCATTTTATCGATATTTGGGGGATTGCCTTTGGGATAATTAATGCTATGAGTGGAAATTTGTATGTTTTCGGACGCACATCAGCGAAAATTTGTGCGTTTGATTCGTTTTTGATGCGTTTTTAAATATAGTTCGTAGAAGTCCTGCGGCTCTTTGTGCAAATTTTTATGTTTTGTTTTGTTTTTCTGCATTTTGAGAATTTAGTTGATTATTTTTGGAATTTTTTTTGTTTTGAAGTTGAGTTTTGCAAGTTTCCTGAGGCAAATCTAGGTCCTCTAAATTTTATTTTGTATTCTTTTCATTAATTATTGGATATATGGCAGTTTTTTTTTTTGGCTCTCTGTGCAAATTATGTTTTGTTATGTTTTTCTCCATTTTTAGAATTTGGCTGATAATTTTGGGAAAATTTATGTTTAGAAGTTGATTTTTGCAAGTTTCCTTAGGCAAATTGAGGGGTTCTAGCTTTTTTTTTTTTCATTTTTGGATGTATGGCAGTTTTTTTAATTTTTCTATTGGTTTCAAAAAATTGTGTTGCTATTGGATTTTAGCAGGTCTCGTACGAATACTAGGTAGTTCTACACTGCTTTTATCTTCATTCGATCGATCGTCATATGATTGATGAATCGCTTGAGAAAAAAGTTATGTTTTAGGCGGAAATTTGCAAGATTCGTAAGGGACTCTGAAAGCATTTTTTTTTTTGTATTTTACTTATCTTCATATATTTGGTCAATTGATTGAGGAAAGTGAATGGAAATTACAAAGATTTTGTACGGCTCTTTGTGATGAATTTGGCGGATTGTGTGTGTGAGGCGAAAATTTGAGAAATGTACAGGTTTGCATCGGTTGATATTTAAGTACTTGTTGATTGTAGTTTGGAAATTGAGTTTTATCGTAAAGTTAGGTAGAATGTCTGCAAATTTTCTCTGATTTCGTGTGTCTAGTCGCCGCGTTTTTGTTTTTTTAAAATTTCCTGTTAATTTGGTGATCTTGGAGCATAGAGTGGAATGTCTTGAGAATTTGAGGTTTATCTTAGTATTCAACGGTACTTTGCCAATGTTCATCATTAATATGACTCGGTAGAAATTTACATCACATGCTGTAATTTTGTCAAATCTTTAAACTAATGGCGGATTAAGTTTTTATGTTTTAACGAGCGAAATGTGCAAAATGTTAAGGTATGAGTAGCTTATTCCTGGAAACTTTCAAATTTTTGTCGGATCGAGTTTCGAGAGTTTTGATTTTCTATTGCAGGAGAATTTTGCTATCTTTTTAGTTTTTAGACCTATTCGAGGAATTCTGTTTCCTGTGATTAAGTTGAAATTTGAACATGTGGCGGCTTCAGCTTGGTAACATTCGACAGAAGGTGAAATTTTGAGGTCTTTTTTGGAATTTTGTATGCAACGTGTTTCTGGTTTTAACTATCATATAGATTACTTGTGTGGAACTTTTGTGGGTTATAAAAAAATAGACTTTTAGTCGGAATTTTTCTTTATGGAAGGATATGAGTCCAATATTTTCGTTTTTGGAGGATTCTTAGACATGGCAAATGACACTTGAAATAGAAAAACATAGTTGTGGTTGTGGTTATCCTTCTCTTGATATCGAATTTAGAGTATTATTGTTCTCCCATTTGGATTATGCAGGATGCTCACAATTCGAATATGCGTAGGACATTGTTTCGTGGAAGAATTTGATTGAAGTCGGGTTTAACTCCTTTCTTGTTCCACGTCAATGTTGCCAATTTTGACGTTTGAATGCCAAAAAAAAAACTCCATATTCTTTCGTTTCAAATTTGTACAGTAGAAATTTTGACGTTTGAATTATTTGCAGTGTAGATTTTCGGTGTAGATAAAGCAGAGTACTAAATAAAAAGAAAAATGTTCTTTTCTGATCTTTTCTTGCCTCTTAACCTCTGTTAGAATGACTGAGTTACTTTCTAATGTAAGCTTTCTGCCTTGATCTTTGCTTTTGACTTTTACGATCTGTATGGATGGTTATATAATTTCTAATCTTTAAACCTTAGAATATTGCTTATTTAAGGTGCATTTCAGAGCCACAATTAGTTACTTCTTAATTTTAAACGCAAGCTTCTCATTCCTCTTCATGATTTCATAGATGTCCCGTTTTTTGACTTGGACTTAGGTATGCCGTTGAAGTTTTGTTTCAATCCGTGAGGGAGCAAATGGAAATCTCACGGATTTGAAATCTATTTTTGATCTGTATAATATTTTAGCATTAATTTTTAATGGTCCCCTATATGTGCACACATAGGTTTAGTCCTCATTTGGCTGCATACTGCAAAAGTTTAGGCTACGTCTCTGACACCGAAGTCAGTGATACAAACTGGACGATTAGATAGGATCTGTGAGATTTTTTATGTAAACCTTTTCGGAACAGTCATATTTTTTACATTGTTTATGCTATATGGACCATTGGATTAGGAAATACCTGAGAAAGTATTATTTTTAACAGTTTCTGCCATGGTCCATCGAAATATGGATGCCCGATATAAATTGGCTTTGCGTGGATCAATCTTGAATACCCACATAGGTATACTTAATATTTAGGCGCTTTCTTTTCCAATGTTCTTTAGTAGATCTGAGCAGAGCAAAGATCTTGGTTGTAGATTAAAAACAATATAGGTGAAATTTCCCATGGCTCGTCATCCTAGGCTGTATATTTTGCGGTAAATTGATTTCACTTGACACTTTTTTTGAGAAAAAAGCCTCGAGATTGAAGCTCAGCCTTACATGGTATCTCTATAATTTAGTTGGATTAATCTTTGTGGTTGTCATTTCTTGCTTCTCGTACCGGCTAGTCTTTTGTTTCCAAGGGAAGATTGTGGTTCAAAACTTTTTGACTTTATATGAATAAATGAATGACCGCCGGATCTCCTATTCATTATTGCTGCTGCCGATGTCGTGAGTAGTTAGTGTGTATTGAGTAACGAACTGTCTACTCATTTGTTTCCTCGTAGCTTTATCTGATTCCTTCACAATGGGGATGGGAAGGGATGGGAAGGGATGGGATTGAATTGCCCGTTTTATCTTCTTCTGATCTGCAATGGCTGCTGCTGTTATTTTTTTGTTCAGGTTGAAGTGCTGTAGACATGACAGTAAACATGTGCATTCAATGCTGTATATCACGCCAGACATATGAATGAATTAATATATGTTTTCTGAAAATGGTCATGAAATGTACGAGGGGTCTTGATGGGCTTTTGATATGGATCTAGGGCACTTCCTTGCCCTCCTCTGCCTACTGCCAAGAAGCGTGCCAGATAGTAAAATATACGTCACTAAACGTACCGCGACTGCGTATATTTTTCTTGCCCTGTGTGGAATTGCACCCAACAGGCTAAAACCTCCTGTATTTGAATAGGGCGTTTTTTAACAGTAGCATACGGGCTCTATATAGCTGTTGGGAACAGTAAAGGTTATATGCAATGCCCGTAAATGGAGAGCATTTAGCAAATTTTTCTGAGTGGGAGGTGAATTTTGCAACGGAAGGCACCGAGAAGATGCTCAGTGTGTACGTGGGTATGACCATCCAGCTTGAGAGAATAACAGTCTGGTATGTCAGACCGTTTTCGGTCTGAGAATGTAGCCTGTGAACATTAGTTTTCTATGTGGGTGTTGTTTTGGGTCTCACAATCCACTCTGAGAATATCGGTTTTCTATGCCAGATTGTTTGAGGCTCATAATCCAGTCTGAGAATACGAGACGTACATTTGTCTTGAGTGAGTTCAGTAAATTATTAGTTAAGACAGATTGATTGGTTTTGATGAATCTGACAGGAGGCGCCTGGTGTGCTTATAACAATAATAAGGCAATCAGAAGCAGTACAGAAGTTCGCTACAGGTCAATAGAAAAGCAATCAGAAATAGTAACAGATTTCACAGTGGCGAATACAAAAGATCTGGATCCGCTTGCTAGAGGCAAAGACCTCGTAGACCCAGAAGAAGCAACTGCCCTTGATAGCTTGTTTCGTTGTCTACAACTGAGGAAGAGGGCAAGAAGGGCGGCACCCGGTGCTGTCTTCTGTATGTCTGGTCCCGTAGCCCATGTGGATGAAGAAGAGGAAGATGATTCAGAGTTCTTGTACATTTTCCCAGAATCGATCAATGGAAGCCATCATAATCCGTCAGAGAGGGCTATTAAGGGGGAAAAGGCAATGCCCAATGGAGATATGTACGTGGGAGCTTGGAATCGTAGTTTACCTGAAGGGAGGGGAAAGTACTTGTGGGCTGATGGTTGCATGTATGAAGGTCAGTGGTGCAGAGGTCAAAAAACAGGTAAAGGTAAGCTTTCATGGCCCTCAGGTGCAACTTATGAGGGAGATTTTATGGGTGGTTACTTACATGGGTATGGAACGTTTACTGGAGTAGATGGGTCTACGTACAGAGGGCAGTGGCTGCTGAATGACAAACACGGGTATGGTCATAAATGCTACAAGAACGGTGATTTTTATGAAGGCTCTTGGAAGCATGGTGTTCAGGAAGGCCAGGGACGGTACATTCGGGAAAATGGTAACGAGTATATGGGAGAATGGAGAGGGGGTTTAATGTGTGGAACGGGGATTATGAGTTGGAGCAATGGGGATAAATATGATGGGCAATGGCTTGACGGGTTGGAGCATGGCCATGGAGTCTACAAATGGGCAGATGGGAGTTGTTATATGGGGACCTGGAGTAAGGGGTTCAAAGATGGTAAAGGTACATTTTATCCCGCCTGTGGCAATCAGACCAGGCTATGTCACCTTTTGGAATCCTTGCCTTCAAGTCTGGATCAGCATGATGATCTCTCTGATGATGGTCACTCTTGCTGGAAGGAGAGAAGCTCTTCTTTGTCTGATTTTGAGGTTGACTTGAATGCTCCTTATGCCCCTAGCTCTGAAACAACATCCTCAAAAACCCTTGAATCCAGAATAGGAAGAAACTTTTCCTTTGATGGGGTAAGAAGCTCAAGTAGCGAGGAATTTGATGATAATGATGAGGGCAGCAGCACTTGTGATCCCGATAATTTTCCTGTGCAATCTGCTGTCGAGAGAGAATATGTTCAAGGAGTATTGATTAATGAGGTCTCCAGAATAAATGTGCCTTCCAAGGATGCGAAAAGAGGACATAAACGGCAGCCAAACGAAAGGAAGAGACCTGGCGAAATAATCTATAAAGGGCACAGAAATTATGACTTAATGCTCAACCTGCAATTGGGAATCAGGTTCGCTTACTTTATTTGCATATTCACGTATATGCCTTGCTCAATGTTTTACATTTATCTATAAATGCGTTAGAAAGAAAATTTGATTTTGGCTGACAAGAAATCCATGCTAGGAATAACAAGAGAATTAAAAAAGTAGCGATGTAATACTTGTATGATGAAAAGGATATGCTATTAAAATAAAGTGTTTTTGTTTAAGTCATTTTCTTGTTATTCAAGAAGATTGCACTTCAAATATACTGTTCAGATTTCTAATTCAGAAATGATAATCGCTTTGCCACTCTTTCAAGCTAAAGGAAATAATAGGTGTAACCATTGTGGATTACAGAGTTTGCTGAATACCTGCAAAGTTGTAAGAACTCCACACAAGTAACTTGATTCCTTGGCTTTGAGGCATTCTTTTAATTTATTTATGAATTTGTGGTATCACTTTGTTGCTCTGTTAAGCTAAAAGGAAATAATAGTGTAACTATTGTCGATTACAGAATTTGTCAAATCCCTGCAAAGTTGTAAGAATTCCATACGGATAACTTGATTTGTTGGTTTTGAGGCATTCTTATAATTGCTTTATGATTATTGGTATAACTTTGAATGTTCAACGGGAAGATTGTGTACCAGCATTCTCTGTGACAACCTAACCTGCCATCATTTTGAATTTAATCCTTGTAATCTGAGATGAGAATGTCTCAATGCTTCAGCTTAAAATTCTCTTCTTCAAACAGCAACTCACTTAATCCTAATGCTTTCGTTTCTGAGATCTAGGCTTTTTGTATTTGTCCCTCTTGGGTTGTTTTATGAAGGCTAGATTCAGTTTACTTCATCAATAATTTCTAAATGCCATAAAGAATGGTTGCTCTGCATCTTGCTGTTGTCACTGTGCTTCCTCTGGTACACATGAATTTGAGAGAAAACAATTTCTTGTAAGGAAACTATATACATTTCATCTTATCATTATGTATTATGATTGCAGGTATGCTGTAGGAAAGATCACTCCTATACCCAGACGAGAGATCGTCTCTGCTGATTTTGATCCCAAAGGAAGCATATGGATGCGATTTCCTCCTGAGGGTTCAGCATGTACCCCTCCTCATCATTCCGTTGACTTCAAATGGAAGGACTATTGCCCAATGGTTTTTAGGTTTTTCTCTCATCTCGCTCATTGCATTGAATTCTTTGTTCTGTTCATAGGAATTAGCTATTATGTTTGTGTAAATAATCAACACGTAATAGATGTATCTCAACAACCTGCTCTCTAGATAGCTGGAAATTGTTTGTTTCTTTCAGGAATTTCTTACACGTTAATTTTCCACTTATAAGATGCATTGATAATATTTGCAATAAATATACTAAAGTTAAAGCTCATTGTTGATATGATTGTTATGGGAAAATCTCTTAGTAGCATGCACATTTAATTACATTCAAAATTTAGGAGGCATCAAACATGAAATAGGTTTGGAACCTTTGCAACCAAAAATATTTATCTGACGACTTACAGGCCTAGGTACAAAGTTGTATGTACTAGTAATATCAGCTGTCTTCCTTCACTGTCCTTTGTGGAAAGTTTTCATGCAAGTGAAGTTATTTCAGATCCAAAGCTTTCTGCAATGCAGATCATTTTGATTGATAGAGATGTCCTGCAACTGGAAATAGATTATATCTGTAATAATGATACTACCAGTGTTATTTTCTTGACAAGTGCATGGTGTTTTACTTCTACACTTTAACAATATACCGATGCTACTTTCAAGCCTAGTGCATTTGGAACAGAGAACTCATTAGAATTTTCTGTGGTAGTCCACAATGACTTCAAGCTGTATGTTTTTGTGCAAACTTTATTTGCATGTTGGTAGATTTGCTTGTGGATCTCAGAAAAGTTCTTTTTCTAGGTCGGGAACTGATTTCAATTTTCATAAGATTTGATTAAAAATGTGTAATCTCCACAGCACTAAAATGTGTCTTTGAGGCTACATGATCCCATAATGGTCCAAAAAGATGCTTTTATCTGGTTTGTTTTCATAGCACTGAGTATGCTTTTGGATGTTACACAGCACCTTCCAAGTGATTCAGCACCTTCCAAGTGATTTTATGCTGCATTTTTCGTCTTTATAAATATATGCACTTGTAATGGGTACATTTGTTTAACTTAAAATCTAGGAGTAGATTTACTAATGAATCTTATAATAGTTTCAAACATTCTAACAACCTTGGAACAAAGTTTAATTTTTGTGAGCTGTACATTGATTTTGGTTTGAACAAAGAATATGCATGGATGTTCTTTATGGCTTCAGAATGGCTAAATGCTTTTGTTATTTGGTATTCAGTTTGCTAATATCTGTGTAGATTTTTGCAGCAGAATTCCTGATAATCTCAGAGCAATTTCAATAGCCAAAGAGCAACTCTCTTTCCAAAACTGTACTTGATTTGATTTCCTGAACCTAGAAAACTTACTTTACCGTTTTTTACTTAAAGATATCCTAAATTCCTAATCCAAAATGATTCAGTTCTTCAAGCATATTTTGAGAAACTTGATCAAAACAATTTTTAGTGGGAATATTTTAAACTCTGGAATTCTTATATTTTGTTTGCTATCACAAGATATGATATTACCAACATTTTGTGACTTAGCATTTTTGCCAATGTTCAGGCATCTTCGAGAGCTTTTTAAAATTGATGCAGCTGATTATATGCTTTCTATTTGTGGAAATGATGCTCTGCGGGAACTCTCTTCTCCAGGAAAGAGTGGCAGTGTGTTTTATCTTTCTCATGATGACCGGTTCATGATAAAGACAATGCGGAAATCTGAAGTAAAGGTACAATTCAAGAACATGATCTTGTTTTCTGTTTCTAGTCAATTGATTGTTTTGCGGTGTCTATCTGTTCCATTGTATTTTCCTGTTTTGCACAGATCAAGACTAACTAAAAGCTCATTGTGAGTCTGATGGAATATGATAATATAGGAAGCTATAGGAGTTCTGCAAGTGCAAGTGATGATTAGATAAAATGTTTGAGCATTTGGGTTCATTTTGCCAAGGAATTTGATGAGGCATTATCTTTCAAATTCAAGTCAGTTTGCTGGTTTATCCCTTTAATTTAAAAGGTTTTCCAAAGGAACTCTGCTTGAGACTTAAATTTAAGTAATGAAAGTTACTTACTTGCATTACTTATTTTCTCTTCATTTTTCTACGTTAATTCTAGTGTTTGTGCTTTAGATCTAGATGCTTTCTTACCCTTTTTCCCACAATGAATTGATTTATGCCTATGTTGATTTGTAAAAAGTGGTCTTTTATCTTCTCAGTAGATTGCCCTTTTATCCACAAAAATCTGATATACTTGGATAAGTAGGCATATTGATATATCTTCATGATATTCGGGCATTAAGTATTATGTGTTTGTAGAATATTTTGTTGATGTAATTGAACAGTAAGTGTAGAAGATATTGGTTAGAGAAACTTGGATGAAAAGTTAAACTGCAGTACAAGTTGCCTGAGCCTGTTTAGTTATCCTGTTCTGAATATGAGAAATTTTGATTGCATTCTGATCCAAAGCTGTCTAAAAGTAACATGTTCTACCTATAAATAGTTCAACAGAGCATTTGATCTCATCTTCATCTCTAGGTATGGGTTATCTTGAGCTGAGACTGTTCATGGGTGTGGTGGGGTCATGTACAAAATACATTTCAGCATATTTGATTTTGCGTGTTTGTCCCCTAGACATATGGAATTCTCAAAATGCTAAATTTGCCACACTTGGCTTTCGATGTACCAGAGATTTACATTTTAAACACAATCCACACTAATTTATTCTCATAGCTTTAGTGCATCTTTGCAAGTTATGCAATTATTGGAGGAAAGTGGCAGTTATTGTTCTTTATTTGGCAATATTTATCAGCACCCTCCCAAATTGTATGTAACTTTGAATCTTAAGAAGCTAGCTGTAACTGAACGAGTCCTTTAAGCTATACATTCAGGCATGTTAGCCAACTGATGTTAGTTGCAAGGTCCACAAATTTTTTATTGTGGGTTTCCCTCAGTTGCCTTCATGTTCCACACACTTTCAGCATCTTATCTAAATATTTTTTAAATATATAAAAGCAAATTTGAATTTTTTTTGTAATCCTGGATATTTTGATTGTAAACCAGTCGATCATTTTACAGGTACTTCTTCGTATGCTACCAAATTACTATAATCATGTTCGTACTTACGAAAGCACATTGATCACTAAATTTTTTGGCCTACATAGTATCAGAGCAGCAGGGGGACAGAAGGTATTTTCTTCACTTTCTTACCTTATCCATTTTCCATTAAATTGTTGCCATGATATGTCAATTTTTCCTGTACTACCCGTCATTTTCAAAATTAAATATGAGGAGCTATTCTTGTACATTATTAATGAATAAAAAGAGGTAATATGATTTATCATTTTGAGATGTTTCTTTTTCTAGTCTCTAGATGTTATTTATGAGAGCGCTTTGCCATTATGAATGCAAAGTCGTTGTAAAGCAAAATGTCATATAGATTCTGATAAATTGGATTCTGAAATTTGTAACAGGTCCAACTTATAGTCATGGGAAATATGTTCTGCTCGGAGCTTCACATACATAGGCGGTTTGATCTAAAAGGTTCATCTCAAGGTCGATCGACAGACAAAGTCGAAATTGATGAGACTACAACTCTCAAGGATCTAGATCTGGAGTTCGTGTTTCAGCTTGAGCCATTATGGCGCCAGGCACTTCTAAAGCAAGTTTTAAGTCCATGCTGAAATTCTTTTGGGATGAAATGCTTTTATATTTCTTTGGCTATACATTGCAATTATGAATAACTGATAAAATAGGGCATTCTCAGTTCCATTATAAATTTCCACAACCTTTCCTCATGCCAATCTATTACAAGCTTGGAGAAATCATCACAATATCATATATAAGTAGAGCTAAACTTCTTTTCCTATTTACTTATGCTGAGTTTTCTTGGCATGCTTGCCAAACATAATTGTCTTTTAACTTAACAGTTGTTTGCCACGGATCAAAAACATGTTGTCAAATGAAGAGAAGATACAAGTCTTTCAAGACTACAGATGTAAAATAAGAGCTGGCTTGCATTCTTAGTTTAATGTAAAATTTTCAACAACCTTCCTTCACAAAAAATCTATTAATGAAGAAGAATTCATTACACCATCACATTTTGTATAAATAAACTTATTTTCAGTATTTACTTGTGTTAATTTTTGGGGCGTGCTGGCCAAAGATAAATCATATTTCAAGTCTAGATGATACTATTGGCTGGTAACATATTTGAAAGGCTTTAAAAAATTTTCATTGTCAGGAACTTTCTGACATTGTGAGCCTATTTCTCAAAAGATTATTTTTTCCTTATTCATGTACATCCGTTCTAATGATTCAGCTAGTTTTAATTTGCTACAGTTTATCTGTACTAATAGAATGTATTCATCTGCAGACAGATCAAGTGTGATTGCAACTTCTTGGAAGCTGAGAGAATAATGGACTACAGTCTTTTATTAGGTCTTCATCTTCGAGCGCCACAATATTCTACTCCTTTTTCACCAAAGAATTCTTCTACAGATACACATCTTTCAAGTGGTGAAACCTTTAAAGCACCCATATCTGATGGTAAGCTTTTCTTCAAGGAAAGTGCATGCTAGAAGCCATCGCTATCTAATTTAAAGCGATTTCTCTTTTCATTGCATTTATGCTTAATTTCTTAATCACTGAAAATATCTAAAATTTTTCATTGCATGCAAAAGTTGTCCTCTCCATGCACTTAACATGACATGCATTAAGCCCTGTAGTTCATGTTTATCACAAGCATTTATTTCCCAATTTGCAAAAGCTCTGAGTTGTTGCAGAGCAATTTTATGTAATAAACTTTCCAAAGAACATGAAAATTGTGCGATTTCAAGTACTATCAAGATACATATTTTAGATTAAGAATCTGTTAGTATGCATCTATATTCATTTTGTTCTTGTATGTCATGGAAGTATCAGTGACAAGATATAGTAGGATTTGTGTTCTTATTGTTCATGGTAGCTATGAGTGCAATCCATAAATTGAGATTCTGTACAAATCTTGGGATCCAATGGTCTTTTGTGCGACATGTATCTCTCGCCTTGTAATTATTACTAAAACACAGAATGTTTTTATGAATATAACGTCTACAAATGGAGGTTGTGTGGAGATGATTAAAAATGTACAGGTCAAATTCCACAACAATTAAAATTATACATCCTGGTTTTCAATCTCTAAAAGTTTTGACTATAGTGGACTCTGCCAAGAGGTGCATGTTTTTTACTAATCATAGCACTAGCCTCTGATACTTTTTGTTTGAGAGAAGCTCTTCGCTGTTTTTCTTATTTCTATCAGGCACTTAGAAGAATGGTTGTCTGATTTAAGCAATGGATGCCAAACTACAAATAATTAATTATGCAACAGAATGGGGAAAAACAATATGTTTTATTAACGTAGCTAGGAACTGGCACTATATCATGGGACACACCTGACAATTTATTTGTACCAAGTAAACTGCACTGTGATGGGATTGCTCATCAATGTTGATATTTACTCAAGAGGACTATTTTTCTTTAGTTTCATTGGCAAAGTTTCCTTCTTAGTTTGATTTTGAGCTGGTGATGCTTGAGACTCAAATGCCTGCAAATGCTCATGCGTTGTCCAGTCTCAAGCTTTGATCACTAGGAGAGCTCCCTGGCTCTTATTACAGTTTGCATGTGATCCTGCTGACCTGGAGGATCCTTCAACTGCAAACACTAACAGTGTCCACTGCCCAAAACAATACAACTTAGTTTGGATTTCAATTTTTTTTTTTGCAGCAGCTTTATTAGTGAGGATATGTGTCTGATCAGAAACTACTTACCTAAGACCCTTCCTGAGGGTTGTGAGCTTCTCTTTCCCCTTTGCCTGAATGCTAGTTTGTTGCTAAGAGCCTGCCCAAGGTTACAAATGGGAAGAAAACAGGTTTTTGATTGCCTCTTTTACTAGAGTAGATTTATCTGTGGGGCGTAGAGCACATGGAGAACTTGTTCATCTAAGAGCGTGACCACTTGTTTGGAATTTTTTTGACAGCCATTTCCTGAATATCATATCACAGCAAAGAGCCAAGAGCCTGCACACGTTTTTATGATTCTCTTTCTAATACTGGCAGATAGAAACTATTATGGATTGAGACCATCTTCAACATAATTCAGAACCTGTGCAAGAGTAGGAGCCTCAGTTTCATAGATTTCTTCCCAAGAGCTTAAATTGAAAGATGGATTCGGTCATCCATAGTTATATGGCATTGGTTGCAAGAACAAGAATGTCTGTACATCATCTGGATCTTTCCTCTTTACCCATTCTATCGTTGCTGGCTAGTTGGGCTGTGTGTGAGTTGAGCAGGAAGTAGTGCTACATGTAATTGCAGATTGCTTAATGAATCCTTAAATTTGATTGATTGTCTGTTATTTCGATCTCCTGGAATCTTCTGTTGGAAACAAAATTTTATTGATTGTGTGGTAATACTTCTGTCCAATGGCCATATGAATGAGTTGGTTTTTGTTATTGAGTACTCGGTACTGAAGGTATCTTCTAGGTGCATCCCTAGTAAGGGGCTTCTCTCTTGGGCTGTCTCCTTCAGAATTTCTTTTACTGGAAGTGGAGCTTATGCCAATTCTTCTAGTTTAGTGTGTTTTCTATTAACTTTTGCTACAATTATACCTGTTACTGTTATTATGTTTGTGTTGTAGAATTCATTTTGTATTCCCTTTCATGTTTGCATAGTTTCATTGACCCTACTTAATATTTGAATAAATGAGCTTGTCTTTTACTTCATATAAAAATAAGAATACGACTGTCATCTTGCAAGAAGCATTGTTGCTTACAATCTTTAATGTTTTGGTAACTACCAGAGTTTGGTGTTAAAGTGGAAAATACTGATCTTGTCCTTCCGGGAACAGCCAGGTAACCCATAGTTGGATTTGGCTTTCTTTATATTGTTGGCAGAAATAAACATTCAATGTGTTAAACATTTCCTGTTCTTATGTAAATGATGGTTAAATATTTCAATGTTACTGCAGGCTGGGAATAAGGCTAGGTGTGAACATGCCTGCCAGGGCTACTCGCAGAACCCCAAAAATTGCTCAAGATTCTCATCCAGAAGGGGAGTTGTTTGGTGAGGATTTTGATGCAGTATTATACTTTGGAATTATAGACATTCTCCAAGATTATGATATTTCCAAGAGACTTGAACATGCTTACAAGTCCCTGCAATTTGATTCTCATTCAATTTCAGCAGTGGATCCAAAACTGTATTCCAGGCGGTTTCAGGATTTTATATGCAGAACCTTTCCCGAGAATTCATAGCAGTTGCATATGTTTCATTGTATGATATCAGTGTTGATGGAGAATACTTCAATCAAGTTCGTCCACAGAAAGGCACACATCATTGGGCAGCTGGATTTGAAGAACAAGTGTACCATTGCTTAAAGCTTTCTTGGTTTACCCAATGCAAGGGAAACTACAGGCTCCAGATCTGTGTAATGGAAAAGAAATGTTTGATTGGCAATTTTTCTGGACTTGCAAAGCACATTTGCAGGACACAACATAGAGCGAATTGTGAAAGGCAGCTTTCTCTCGGGAGCTATACGAACGAACCCACATTGCCAATTGTCCATGACCAAGTATCTATATTTATTATAGACTGTATGGCGATGACCAACTATTCATTTGATGGTACCCTTTCTAGTGGCCTTTTGCCACCCAAGCTTTAGTAAATGTGTAAAGACTTTCCCTGAAGAGGGAAATGTTCGGCATTGTTTGTTTTCCCCATTTCTCATGTCTTGGAGCAGGTGGTGATGTACATCTCACTTTTTGGAGGGATCTTCAGAATAAAATGTACAGTGTATACAACAGGAAAAGATATCATATTGTCTAGCCTTCCAATGTAGTTGAAGAATGATGGCTTTGGTTGTTTCCAACGGCTATGCTTAAGTTTTAAATGAATTGCAAGATTTTCTCTAGAGGAAAACAAAGCCTGGCAGCTGAAATGCATCGGGCATTGCTAATATGAAATGAGAGCAGTGGGCACTGTTGAGTTTCTACAAGGTGAAGTTTTGTATTTTGTAAGGTTTATATTGTGTATATTTCAGCGGTTCCATTCGGTTAAAGCAATTGATATAGTTATTTCAGATTGCCAAGCAGGCATATGTCTTTTTTGACAGTTTGACAGACAACATTCATGTTACACTTACTGTATTCGTTGAGTAAAATCTTATGATGACAACCCACAGGTTAATTTAATTTGCTTTATTGAAGCTTTCATATATAGCTAGGCTTTTCTTGATCAGGGACAAGTTTGTAGTCTTGAGCACGAGGAAGAGAGTTGTCAAATTAGGTGCGAGAATGGATTCTGAGTATTAGATCAGATTTCTCTGTATCATTGAATTGAAGGAATTTTAATGATATTCAGGAGACCAGCAGTCTAAGGGACCGAGAATTGCATCCTAAGCCATCTTCAAGTTCTTCTTGATGTCAGCACTTCGATTATGAATCTTTATCAAGAAACCAGTAGTGTGAAGCCTTGGTTCTTGAAAAAGTTGGTTTAGACAACCAACCTTCAAGTTGTTCTCATATTGACCACGAATATCCTGGTAAGCAGCACACTCAAAGATGAAGTGCCATTCAGTTTCAACTATCCCTTTGCTGCAGAAAGTACCCATTCTTTTTTCCCAAAGACATCTACCTGTCACAGACCTTAGATGATGAGTCCCAGTTCTTAGCTGTGCCACTAACAATCCAGCCTTACCCTTAATTGCCACCTGCAAGTAGTCTTTTTCATCATGTTCCCATGTGGGATTGAACTCTTTAACATAATATGCTTTTTTCCAACCAATTTGCTTTGGTCCACATGGTAACCCTGAATTTTTGCAACATGAATCTTTTTGTCTCTTCATTAGTGTTGGGGCATCTTTGCAAGTTAATGTCCCATTTGCTCATCCATGTCTTCTTTCTATGGTCTAGCTTCTCCTCAACAACCATTTTGAGCCAGCGGTGTTTATCAATGTTTTCAATTTTTATGGATAGCTTAATTAACAAATTGATTATCGCTGAACTCTCCACTGGAAACATTCCTGCTTCAGCTATAAGAGAATTTGAAGGAGCTATTTACTCTAGAAATGGAAAATAATATTGCTTCACAATGCATCTGGGCAGTAAGCACCAAGATCTTCCTTTGGGCTTCTGGCAAGACCTGATATGTTTTGCATAGATCTAGTTTGCTCTAGCACTTTTCAACATAATAGTATTGCAAAACTTTGATTTACAATGTACAGAAGTGCGGAAACAAAAAGCAGCAGAGCCCTAAAAGACATCATCAATGGTAACTATGTTATCCCATCAGTGGAACATGATTGCGATAGGGTTAATGACAGCAAGATTTAATTTGCCCTTAGCAATGGTCTTCATTTTAGCGAGACTTTCTCCTAATTACGAGAACAATCAGAGATAAAATTAATTTCAGACCAAAATTTTTGAATGTGGCAATAATTTTGCTTTTTTATTTAGGAAAGGACAGCAAGGCTACAATGTCTACATATTTTGCCTTATATTAGATGACAAGAGCAAAGATGGACAAAGTGAATAGAATACTCTGTAAAGAATTTATGCCTGCATCTTGCTTAGTATATGTTAACAACGTTTACCCATTAAAATCTAAGAAATTAGGGAGATTACATTCAACTAGTTCTAAAAGACAGTAGGGCATATTTTAATTGTTTCATTAGATTAAAATGGAGAAAAGTACAGGTGAGTAAGACACATTTATAAGCAACATTCGCTTGTAATTTGATGACCACGCTTACTCAGGCAATCTTCGTCCATGTGAAATTTTTGTTTCGTAGTAAGACCAGGAAGACTACAATGTCCATGACGTTGAAACTTAAAATATTTTTTGAAAAGGGTGGATTTGATTATATTAAAACTGAGAAAAGAGACACATGTGAGTACAGTGCTTTTTGTAAAAGAACATTTGCTTCTGACTTGACATACGCTTTTCATGAGGGATACATAAATATAGTATATGATATATACTTTAAACTCTTCTGTAATATAGAGTTGAGTAGTGTATCCCAAACTTCAAAACTTAAATAAACTATGTCATCTGATTCAGGGGATATAAACATACTTAAAGGACAAGCCTTTATTTATTACTTTAGACTAAGATGGACTGGTCCCGCATTTTTTGTCTATCTTGTTTACCCTTTTTATGAAAAATAAAGTGCTTAAAAAAGTCTTGAAGGTCTTCCAAACCATGACTTGCTGACGTCAGCCATGTTATTCAACTGCGTCATCTTTAACGTAATATGAAACGCTCTATGTTGTCTAATAGAATACAAAATGCCTAAGGCTTGTGACCCCACGGTCTGTCCATTTTAGAAAGCAAGAACAAGAAGTTATGCTTTGAATGAAACATCTATATCACATATGCATATCATTTTTTGTTTTACAATGTAAAGACAAGCAAGAAGATGCACCATTTTTCAAAGAATCTCAAAAAGAGCTGTTGAGATCACTGAACATGAGAATGCATGTGCTATTTGAACGTTTCGGTATTTGATGTGGACCAGAGAGGTTTATGGGATACTCTAAAGTTTATAGTTTTTATTCTTGTGCATGTCGTTTGTGCTATATGCTCTCACTGCATGTTAATCCAAATATGTCTGCAAGGTGGGCATAGAAAACGCTACATCACATAAGGTTAGCTTAGACAATTAAAATTGAATTTAAGTAGAAGAAAACACTACATCACTAAAAGAAGGAAAGCAAAGTTCAATTTGTTTTCTAACACTGTTTTGAATCTAGACAAGTAGCTCAATTCCTAAAATAAAAAAGTATAATAGATTAACCGAAAGTTTAGGAAACGATTAAGATGTGTAAAAGATGCTCCAAAAGAGAAAAGGGTAACCGAAAGATTAGGAAAAAGATTTAGATGCGAGTGACAGAGGTCAAAAGGCTACTAAAATTATTAAGATGATATCCATATAAATGTGAGAGCGTAGTAAAAATAAGTATGACAAATAGGTTGGATAACTTAGATTACGTATTTTAAAAGGTCTGAATAATTTTAAATATAATCATCTAAAAAGTGTTTATGAAATTAAAAATATAGGTCTACTTTTTGTTTTGTTTTTATATTAAAATAAAAAATGGTATATGTATATTGATTATTAAGTTATGGGTTTTTATAAATTTATTTTTGAGATTGAAAAATATAGAAAAAGATATAAAGTTTAGAAGTCTATTAGTGCTTTGGCAAAATGCCAATAATGATAATGATTCACACCACAAAGAGCATGCATGATGTCAACCACATCAAAATGGAAAAATCTGATGATGTCAACCACATCAAAATGGAAAAATCTTTGCTACCTCTCTTGTTAGACAGAGTTGAGCTTGACTAACACTTCTAACCAAGTTTACACTTCTCAATTTTGCAACATGGTGATAGCCAAACCCACTACATTTTGCACATTCTATTCGTTGCCTCATTTTGTTTCACATCTTGCCATCAATTTCTTCTAAATTGTTTAAGTTCCTATTAGCTAGCTACATTGCCATTGTGGTTAACATTCCATAGAGTTAATGTTCCTATTAAGGTACTAATGTGCCATGAACTTGTAGAATAATTTAATCAAATCTCTTGCCCTCAAATTGCTTCGCTCTTAAAAGATATAAACTAATCACCATATATGTCGATGTACCATGAATTTGCAAGTTTATTTCCTAAATCTAATGCTACCACTATACTTACTACCAACAAGATACAAATATGTGCCACAAATTGAAAAGTTGATGGTGCAAGGTGTGAAGTGAGATACTAACATGCTTCATAACTTGTTCAAGTCCCATGTAAGTTCAAAGCACTCCAAAGCAAGTCCCAAAAAGACATTATTTGAATTGGTGCCTTTTAATGCAACTTAATTAAACACACTTATTCCATTGAAGATGAGAGTATTTGCTTTCAGTCGTCATTGTTATCTTGCATACCCTTTCAATTTTGTTAGCTCTACAATTGCCCTTTAAGTCTAGTACAAGTAAGTTAGTTGGCCCCTTCCTCTTTGTATTTTAGTGGAAAATAAGCAATAATAATAAGCTTAGCTTTTAGAACTCCATTAAATTATTTTTTAGCTTCTTGTTTCTCTAGTCCATTCTACTCAAGTTCAAATTCCTTCAATGGTGAATTTTCTCTAAACCTTAATGAGAATTGTCATTGCCCTCATCATACATATCCTTATTAGATCCATTATTGCTATCATGAGATCTACTTTTATAAGACTTGGCTTCAACTTATCTTCCCTATAGTATAGACATTGCAATCACCCCTCTCAAATTTTGAAAGAGTGATGATTACACAATAGTGTCTAATAGTGAAATGATATTTTTCTAATACAATGACCTTATTTAATTTTGATCTAATACATTGATAAAATTTTGTACATGTTACGAACTTCAATTTTTGGCACTATACACTAGTGATTTTCTTTTTAAACTTAGAAAATGTGCTGTATTACACAACATATTTAACTCACACATACATTTAGTTAGGGTAGTTCCAAAAACTGCATACTCAAAATTCAAAAAGCATATAATAGATACACTTAATGATACTTGTTGTGCAATAGTCTTTACTTATGTTCAAGTAAAAACATACAATATAAGGTGCAAGAAGTCCATACGAGCCATCATAAAGTGCTACTATTAGTTTGAACCACATGTTTTAAGTTCCTCGCTATCATAACTCTTAACATGACAACTAAGTGTGCACCAAGCCTTTAGTTGTTGCACAACTAGGCTTCAACTGTTACACAATTGAAGGCACACATTTTTCAACGCTTCTAGGACTCTACATTAAAATATGAATTATTCACTAAAGTCTTGTCGCATCAATTGTGTAACAACTAAGGATTCAATGCAAAGAAGTCCTTAATTGTCACACAAGTGTTAATTTAGAACCATTTAATTAAACTAAAGACTTGTGCCAATTGTGCAATAACTGAAGATTTATTATACAAGTTTTCAATTATTGTGCAATGTTAATTTAAAACCATATAATTAAACCAAAGTACTATTGCACTAATTATGTAGTAACCAAATATTCATTACACAAATCTTCAATTTTTGTACAAATATTAATGTTGAATAATACTATTACATTGAAGACTTATTGAGTTAGCACAAAGACTCATTGGACAAAAAATCTTTATTTGTTCACAAGTATTAATTTATAACCATGTTATTATACTAAATGAAAGGAAGCAAGGTATATGGAAATGCTTCCTACATTAATCTAATGAGAGGAGATAGTATAATTTAAAAAAAATTCTTAACAGTTATAGTAAGGATATGCACATAGTATCAATAAAATAGCATGCAACAAAGCAATATTACCATAACAGAATATGTACACGGGGAAAACCCTTTTGGGAGAAAAACCCCACACTCCAAAAGCATATTCAATGTATTATAATAAAAATGGTTTTGCAATCACTTGTAGAGCAAGTCTTCTTCATAGGAGTTTATAGTGTCATAATTTGGAGTTATTTTGACAACATAACATTACCTGCAAAATAAAACTTATATACTGCAATCCAAGGCATCCAATTTATATAGAATAAAAGAATGAATGAAGCTTCTAGACCAAGACAAAAGAGGTTGGCATCCAAATCCACGTGACACATTTTCCTAACACCTCCAAGCATGTAAAATGATACTTTCACAATATTCTTTAACCCCTCTTACATGCCTCCAAACTTGGGCACCTATTCCTTGCCAAAAATAGGTATGATAGATGCTCTTACACACCTTACAACTATTATAGAATCTATTGCAACTAATGGGGCTTACAACTTGTTGCCCCCATATTTGGCATACCTTTAAGCTAAACTTCAAATCAGTCTCAGTGTCGAGTAAAGGTCCAATGGGTGTTTATGCGTAAGCAATGAGCACGTTGTCCAAGCTCATTACTAGTCAAAATATGAAAAATGGAAGAATTTTGAAAATTACCACAAATTGAGGGAAATCAATTGATAGTCAGGATTTAAGCGTCATTTTGTATCACGTGGCCAAATTTCACTCGAACCCAGTTCATACTTGTCATATTTTAAACCTTCAATTTTTGGTGTTTGTTGCTTAGAAATGATTAAAATATCTCATCCTAGGATTCGTCATGAGGTGTAAATAATTGTGCGGACCTATTTCCCTACCATTGACGCGTGTTTCAAATTTCAGGACCTAACTCCCTACCGTTTGAAAGTTATGTCATTTTTCTCCAGCCAAAGCAATAAATGTAAAATATTTAAATTATTTCTCAAATAATAATTTAATATTTTAAATTATTTTAATATGTCTGGTCATTTGCAATAAAAAGTTGTCTAAAAACATCAGTTGCATTCCTCCTTGATTCCCCTCCGTGATCAATGGTTTTCGAGGTCAAAATCATAGTCTTTGAAGCAGAAGGTTAGAAATGCTCACTTTTTGAGCATTCTTAACCCATATTTCTAACCTTTCACAAAAAGGTTAGGAATGCTAAAAAATTGAGCATTTCTAACCTCATTTCTTAACCTTGTGGGCCCCACTTTGTCAAGAAGGTTAGAAATGCTCAGTTTTTGAGCATTCTTAACCTCTTACATAAATTTTAGCAAAGAGAAAGAATAAAAAAAGAGAAAGGAAAGAGCTTCAAATTCCAGGTTTTGAATGTGTGTTGAATGTAGTTGCAGATGTTTGTAATTGGTCAGGTTCTTGACTCCATCATCCCAGCCTGTGCAAAATGGGAGCTTCGAACCAGATTGAAGAAACAATATACCACGTGATGTTTCAAGAGGTTTGTGTGCAGAATTAGGAACATATGAATGGCATGCGAATTGTCTGACTAAATTGCCTTGATGAGAAGTCACTTCATTACAGTGAGCAAAGACTGCAAAATTAACGCCCAAGTAACTTCACAAGCAATCTTCATTCTCCTTCACCAGCCACTAGTACATTTGTGCCTAATTTCCGACGGCTAATTGTCGGATTTGCGACGATCCAACGTCGGACTTCCGACCAAATTTACCATCGAAAACTCATCGTCGGGCTTCCCGACGATGCCATTTGTGTCGGTCGTCCGACAATGTTATGAACTCCTTCGACGATGGTTATATTTGCACCCCTGGCCAAAAATTTCAGCGGATTTCCGTCGGATGCTATGATTGCTCCTCGATGACCGTCCGACATAGAAGTGACGTCGGATATACAACATCCTTGTCGGATGTTTCATTAGTTGTCGTCGGAATTCTGATGACGAGAGATGATGTGGGTCAAACAACTTTGTCGTCGGTGCATGAAAGCATTGAACGAGTTCTACTTTTAAAAATTGCATAAAACATTTATTATTTATTTGATTCAGTGTTATTTGCAAAAAATGATTATCAATGATGTTTCCTTTCTCTAAGAATTGTCTAGGATCTTTCCGTTAGATAATATGTAACATCGAATGACTAAATATTTTTTTTACAAATGCTTATTTTATTTAATTATTATCTGAGCGTGAATTAAAATTTATATCTGTACGGAAGTAGAACATACAAGCTGAAGAGTCATGTGCAAGCAAATTTCGTAAAAGAAAGCAAGCAAACATTATCTTGAATGACATGGAAACAAGCTCACCAGCTGCCTAGAAGAGAACAATTGGAGAAAAGCAGAGGAAAGTGTTAAAGGGTGATAAATAGATAGAGAGTATGCAATACAAACAAACAATGTCTAGAGTGTATGATGTGACGTCTCTAATTTATGTCCAGAGGGACTAACTGGTTTTGGAGTTCCTGTGAAACCTATTGGGCCACGCTTTGGAGAAATCAATGTGTTCATGCAAGGAGCACCTTTTTTCTATTATGAGAATGATGCTTTTGCACTGAAGGATATTTGGAAGTCAATATCCAAAAATTTCTGTAGTGTGGAACTAGAGTTGGCAGACTCGAAGTAATTTTCAGCTTTCAGAAGACCAAGAGGTTATGTACACAATCTCCCAATAGAAGGGCGATTTCAAGCATTACCTCTCCCCCCCATGACTATTCAGGAAGCACTTCCTCAGACAAAGGACTATTGGCCTCCATGGGATCAAAGAAAAAAATTGAAGCATAGACTCTAGACGAGGTGGTGGTGTCCTTCGTGAAGAACTCTGCACTATAATTGAAAATTCACGGGGGAAACTGCGAGATAGTGAAGAGAAATACAATCTTGAAAAGTGGGAAGAATGGATCTTGGTTTGGGTGGGGCCAAGTCAGGTGGCTCCTCTAGAGGTTGACGAGATAGAAATCATATTAAGATTTGAAAAAGATCACACTTGTGGAACTTCATGTGCAACTGATCGATTGCGGTGTTTGGGTAATGCATTCCAAATAGATACAGTTGCATACCATTTATCTATCTTGATTAAAGACTTTTATCCTGATGGCATTGAATTAAAGTTCTTTCTCTTCTATCTGGTATTGGTGGAGAAGAGGTTGCTTTGCATCGACCTGACCTGCCACCTATCGACCTGACCTGCAAAGCAATCTCTTCTCCACCAATACCAGAAAGAAGAGAAAGTACTTTAATTTAATGCCATCATGATAAAAGGCTTTAATCAAGACAGATAAATGGTATGCAAATGTATCTATTTGGAATGCATTACCCAAACACCGCAATCGATCACTCGCACACGAAGTTCCACCAGTGTGATTTTTTTCAAATCCTAATATGATTTCTATCTCGTCAACCTCTAGAGGAGCCACTTGACTTGGCCCCACCCAAACCAAGATCCATTCTTCCCAGATTGTATTTCTCTTCACTATCTTGCAGTTTCCCTCGTGAATTTTCAATTATAGTGCAGAGTTCTTCACGAAGGACACCACCACATCGTCTAGAGTCTATGCTTCAATTTTTTTCTTTGATCCCATGGAGGCCAATAGTCCTTTGTCTGAGGAAGTGCTTTCTGAATAGTCATGGGGGGGAGAGGTAATGCTTGAAATCGCCCTTCTATTGGGAGATTGTGTACATAACCTCTTGGTCTTCTGAAAGTTGAAAATTACTTCGAGTCCGCCAACTCTGGTTCCACACTATAGAAATTTTTGAATATTGACTTCCAAATATCCTTCAGTGCAAAAGCATCATTCTCATAATAGAAATAAGGTGCTCCTTGCATGAACACATTGATTTCCTCCAAGCGTGGCCCAATAGGTTTTGTAGGAACTCCAAAACCAATTAGTCCCTTCGGACATAAATTAGAGACGTCACATCACACACTCCATACATTGTTTGTTTGTATTGCATACTCTCTATCTATTTATCACCTTTAAATACTTTCCTCTTCTTTTCTCCAATTGCTCTCTTCTAGGCAGCTGATGAGCTTGTTTCCATGTCATTCAAGATAATGTCTGCTTGCTTTCTTTTACGAAATTTGCTTGCACATGAATCTTCAGCTTTTATGTTTTGCTTCCGTACAGATATAAATTTTAATTCACGCTCAAATAATAATTAAATAAAATAAGCATTTGTAATGAAAATATTTAGTCATTCGATGTTACATATTATCTGACGGAAAGATCCTAGACAATTCTTGGAGAAAGGAAACATCATTGATAATCATTTTTTGCAAATAACACTGAATCAAATAAATAAAAAATGTTTCATGTAATTTTTAAAAGTAGAACCCGTTCAATGCTTTCATGCATCGACGACAAAGCCGTTTGACCCACACCATTATCCATAATAGAACAAATCAATATAATATGCTATTATAAAGAATATATACAAAAATATGAAAGAACATTAAATTACCATTACAAACCCATCATTTCAAATGAAAGGTGAATCCATCATCTTTTGGATGGTATAGTGTTTGGAAGAAGGGTATATGAGAAACCCCACTTTTAAGGGTTTGTGAGAGGCTAAATAAGGGATTTTGCATCTAAGAAGGTTAAAACTTGTAAATAATTGCATTTCCTTAGTTTTGAATCATATACTTTCCAAAGCAACCTTTTGATAGTAGATTCTGTGTACCATCCTAATCCAATAAGCATTCATTTTGTCTACATCCGATAGTCATTGCTAAAATCAGTTTAAAGTGTATTCATTTAGGGACCTTTCATAAAATATTCTCAACTTACACATCATAAAAGGATCTTAAAATATTAATTGTTTATAATGATAAGAATTTGGTTGTTCCATACACCTTCCTTTACTATTTTAAAAATATCATTGACCAAAATATTGCACAACAGTAGTATGGAGTGCATTTCATTATTTTATGCCCAAATATTTCATCATACCACTTTCTTTTCAAAGGCGATTGATCGATTGCCATGTTTGGGTAATGCATTCCAAATAGATACAGTTGCATACCATTTATCTGTCTTGATTAAAGACTTTTATCCTGATGGCATTAAATTAAAGTTCTTTCTCTATTTTTTGGTGATCTCTGGAGCAGAGGTTGCTTTGCATCGACCTGGGATACATTTAACTTGTGTTGTATCTGCGGAAATATGTATCCTAGGATGATGCAATGCAACCTCTGCTCCACCAATACCAGATAGAAGAGAAAGTACTTTAATTTAAAGCCATCATGATAAAATGCTTTCAAGACATATATTAGGTATAAAAGGAAGCCTACCCTGTCATTTGAAGGGGTCTACCTACAATTCAAGTTATCTTTTAATTATAAAATCAATTCAATTCCAAGTGAACAAGCAATCAAGCATTGAAGGAGAATTCAAGTTGGTGTAGGTGCATTTGGAAGACCAAAGGACTCAATGAAGCCATTAAAGAATTTTGAAGGTCTTAGGAGTGAAGAGCCAATCAATTATGATGTCTTAAGGTCCATTATGGCGAATGTAAGAGTGGAGAAATTGCTTCCTAAGGAGCAGCAGTAGCAAATCCGCTTTAAAGAGGGACACATTTTATGATTGACAATGTTTAGACATTTCAAATGAAAGGTGAATCCATCATCATTTGGATGGTATAGTGTTTGGAAGAAGGGTATATGAGAAACCCTACTTTTAAGGGTTTATGAGAGGCTAAATAAGGGATTTTGCATCTAAGAAGGTTAAAACTTGTAAATAATTACATTTCCTTAGTTTTGAATCATATACTTTCCAAAGAAACCTTTTGATAGTAGATTCTGTGTACCATCCTAATCCAAAAAGCATTCATTTTGTCTACATCCGATAGTCATTGCTAAAATCAGTATAAAGTGTATTCATTTAGGGACCTTTCATAAAATATTCTCAACTTACACATCATAAAAGGATCTTAAAATATTATGATAAGAATTTGGTTGTTCCATACACCTTCCTTTACTATTTTAAAAATATCATCGACCAAAATATTGTGCAACAGTAGTATAGATTGCATTTCATCTATTTTATGCCTAAATATTTAATCATACCACTTTCTTTTCAAAGGCGACTGATCGATTTCCATGTTTGGGTAAAGCATTCCAAATAGATACAGTTGCATACCATTTATCTGTCTTGATTAAAGACTTTTATCCTGATGGCATTAAATCAAAGTTCTTTCTCTATTTTCTGGTGATCTCTGGAGCAGAGGTTACTTTGCATCGACCTAGGATAAATTTAACTTGTGTTGTATCTTCGGAAAATGTATCCTAGGACGATGCAATGCAACCTCTGCTCCACCAATACCAGATAGAAGAGAAAGTACTTCAATTTAAAGCCATCAGGATAAAATGCTTTCAAGACATATATTAGGTATAAAAGGAAGCCTACCCTGTCATTTGAAGGGGTCTACTTACAATTCAAGTGATCTCTTAATTATAAAATCAATTCAATTCCAAGTGAACAGGCAATCAAGCATTCATCAAGAATTGAAGGAGAAATCACTATTGAACTTACCCCTGTCTCATATAACCCTATGTTGGCTAGGCCCCACAATAATTAGAAGATCCTAATTACTACCGTCGTAAACCTTGCATTGACCGTCATAATTTCACAACGAGTTGAGTTAATTAGTCCATTAGCGAGATTGGGAAAGAGTTTGGTATTGAGTTAGGTGTTGGTGGAAGGTTTAAGGAGGTACACTATCATCATAATTAATGTTAGAGAGTGTAGTGTGAAGAAGAATGGCCACGAATGGAGTGACTGTCCTAAGTACTTGAGACTGTCACAAAAAGTGAGTGTTGCAGCAGTGAATCTTCCTTTGACCTTTGTGTGTTTGGGAGGGTAAAAATGCATGGTGGTATATGTTAAGTGGTTGGGAGGGTAAAAACGCATGGTGGTATATGTTAAGTGGTTGGGAGGGTAAAGATCCACATATCAACTATCTACTTTGACATCCTAGGATGATGTCCACCTACTCTAAAACCTTGTGGGCACTCTTTGTCTGATACTAACATATACATAACATGTTCCTCTCATATAACCCTATGTTGGCTAGGCCCCACCATAATTAGAAGATCCTTATTACTAAAACACTAGATTCTCCCCTAAAAGGTTGTTGAGTCATATAAGGCCTAGCTTGATAGCCCTATAGTCTCTCATACCTAAAATATCCTTGTGTTGATGATGGTCAAATGTGACTACCCTATGGCCCCTACTATGCTCTAGACCTTTGTCCCTAATATTGATACTATTGGGTTTTTCTTTGTAAATCATATAGTAAGTCTAAATTATCCTTTGAAGGATGGGGAGGCCTATGGACACTTTAGTCCCTTCATCAAGGTTACAAACTTCTCTCATGCCTCTTGTGTCCTCCCATGTACCTCCTTTTCCATAAGAGACTTTGCCATAGCAACCCTAAAGTCATTTGGATTGGCCATGTGTAGGAAAACTGAAATTTTGGGCTTTCCACCCCTAATGAAATAATTGACAAGTAACTTGTCTTGAATGTAATCTACAAACTACAAGAACTCCAAAAACTAACTCTCACATTGAGCCACTATGAAACCTTATTATGTAAATTGTGAAACTCATCTATGCATCTCTGTCAAAAATATTTTGAAATAGAACACACTTTGAAGCACTCCAAAATGGTATCTGGAGAGGGTTTCCAATGTGAATTGGTGCATTTTATCCTCCTAGTACCACAAGGTGGAATAAAGTCCTCTCAAAAATTGCATTGAAAATTATGCCTTTAGGTTGCTCACATATAGATGCAACCCAAAGCATAAGTCCAAGCTAAGTAACCAAGACTTATCCTCAATCCCATTTGTGGATCTTAAAAATGTAGAGGATTGGAGATGAAGCAACTCTCGAATATGATCCTTTGGCTCATGATATGTTCTTGCTATAGTCTATACCTCTTGTATTTATGCATGATGAGGCTAGATAATGTGTATTGATCAATATTCTATCTCCTCTATGTGTATTTCCCAAATTCAAGGCGAACTCCTAATAAGCTCCCAAGATGCAAGTATATGCTCCTTTACTACAAGTGGATCCTCATGGCTTGTAAGATTTGAGGTCCATACTCAGGTTACTCATCTTGGTAAAAACTCTCAAAGTGACACGACCCTTCCTTCCATTTCCTACACCCTATTTTCTAACCCACACCTCATAACCTTTACCTCACTTCCTATCATTATTACCTTCCATCTACCTTTCATATCCCCTATCTTAACCTCCTCCACTTTCCTACATCCTATCCTAAACCTTAACCTCATACACACTTACTTTTACTTCACCTACCTAACCCCATTCCATCCTTCACATCCTTTTATCTCCCTCCATTCACTTTCCTACCTTCCAAAACCCTAACACATTCTAACTTACTCTTTCACCATTACATCCTTCATCACTTACCTCCCTATCTTATCCTAACCCACACCTCATAGCCTTATACCTCTCAACTTCCATTTTATACCACCTTCCTAACGGTACACTTATGCTCCCTTCCAAAACACCGACAAAAAATAGCACTCGATCACTACACAGTGCTCTCACGGTTCTGCAGCAGGGATTTTTTGTCACAACCATATATACCAGCATCCATAATTAGGATATATTTTACATAATGGCACTTGATCACGTAGGTTTAGGTCATCCCTCTCCTTAATTAGGATATATTTTAAATATGGAAAGTAGTTTTAATATGTTTCAGGCTTACTATATTATTCATTATTTAAAATGCAGTGTTTAATTAATACATGATTGTAGGATTGTTCAACAGTTTAGGTCTTGTAAGAAATTATTCTCTTAAATCGATCATATCATATTACATAAACCTCTCACCATCTTTGCTATTGGCAATTAATCTGATAAATCTATCATAAACTTTGAATCTAAATATTTGAATATGTATAACAGTAAATTTGCTAATTATACCTTACCTTTTTTCTTCAACCGGATCTTGTAATGCCCAATTTAGAGTGAAGTGATGATAATTGAAATGGCCACCCTGACAAGCACATTCCTGTAGCGATTAAACTGGCACAGGGAACCTATGTCCGCCTCCCTCCTTCGTGTTCATCGGGGGATGGCCCAACAATAACTTCTCGAATCGGCATGGGAGGAACCACTTCATTCCGCGGCTGGAGCATTTGTGGCATAAAGGTCCTACCGGAAACCAACCATTTGACTCGATTCGGTTTATTCTGTCGTAGTGTCGAAGCATCCGTCCAGAAGCGAGATGTGGGCAAGGAACACAATGCATTATGACAAGAAGCTATCTCCTTCATGTTAGGAAACTCACAGATACTGAGAGGGGGGGGGGGGTGAATCAGTATCTAACTGGTAATTAGAATTTCTCAACTTAAAACATGCAGAACATATTGTAACAATGTACCAGTATGCAAGAAATAATGCAATAAACAGAAATGAAAGAAACCACATGAAAATCACACCATAACACAATGATTTAACGAGGAAACCCGGTGTGGAAAAAACCTCGGTGGGATTTGTGACCCACAATATTCACTTACTGGCCAATAAGAGAATATTACTTACAATAGGGGCCTGCACATGCAGGAAGGCCAAGTGCCTAGAGCTCACTGCTCAAATGGGAAGTCTCACTAACTTACAATGTGGATTATACAAATCCAATATTGTACTGCTTTACAATAGCATCTTCAATGCCAGATTCAGTATCAATTTCTGCTTTGTTCTTTACATATACCCCTTAACCTATATTTCGCATAATAGGCCTGCCTAATCTTTTTCTCCTTACTTACAAAAATGTCCTACAATGACTTCTTATATATAAGTCATTTTACAATGATATCAAGTCGGCTTACAAATTTTTTCAAATAATAAACAAAATATAATATATCAAAAATCCCATCGGCCTCTATGTCGGTATGCTTCCTTTCTATGTGCCAGTGCAGGTGTTCTGAGTGCCGGTGTAGAGTGTGTTCTGCTGAAGTCGGTGTAATGCCTTGCCACTACCATAGGATTGTAAGGTTGCCATCAATGACAAAACCTTCAATCACATACAATGTCTCATTGGAGTGTGCATATGCCAAAAATCTCCCCCTTTGGCATTGATGGCAACACTCATGAGAAATTTCAAAAGTGTATCCAAAAATGTGAAGTCCAAAAATGTTACCAAAAATATGTGCTCCCCCTGAGCATATGATTCCTGTGATATTGAATTTTCTCATACCACTACTCCCCCTTTGGCATCAATGACAAAGGTTGTCAAGATGTCAGTAGAGTTTGTAGTTTCAACCTTGTAACTGGGTAGTTACAATTTGAAATAGATCTGCCAAAATAAAGTTTATACTCTCCATAAACTTTTTACTGTCTCTTATTGTTGTCTCTGTTCTTTTAGCTGTACCGGTGAGGTGCTGCAAATGCTCTGCTGGTGTTTTCTGTCCCTGTATAAGTGCCTCCGATATTTCCTTCCGCAATGATGCTAGATAGTCCAATCTTGGACTTAGTTTTAATCTCAGATGCTTTGCCTTATTCACTATTCTCTCCTTTTCTCTTTCTAATTTAAGTAATTCTTCCTCAAAATTTGTTCTTTTGCTCAAAAACTGATAATGTATCAGGTGAGTTAACAAAATTATCAGCAAGTTTATTGATTTCATCCTGTACCTTGCTTATTTTCTTATCTATGTCTACAGTCAAAAAGTTTGTCTTACAGGTGTCTTTGTACAAAGTTTTGTACTCTTTCAATAAGTTACACAGTTCTGGTAGAAGTGTGTCAAAATCCCTGGTACACTTCTTTATCTGCTCATCAAAGAATCTTTGTTTTTCAATTTCCAATTTATCCTTCAATGCCTCTTCCTTTACTTTCTCAATAGTCACTATATTTTCATTGATATACTTGGACAAAATTTCAATATGACTTAATGAATCCTTATTGTCTATGTTATAGTTAGGAGCTAGTCTCTTCAAAATTGGTATGGTGTCATCTATTGCCTTATAAGCTTGTGAGCTGCAATCTGTTATCCTTTTAATTGAATCTAAGAGTACTTCAGTCACATTAGTTGATTTGTAGCCTGATGATGAGGAACCTACATTTTGAGTACCACCAGTGGAAGTAACCAAGCTTGTATTGACCTCTGGTAGGTCTGTTTGTGTTTTCATTTCTTTAAGCAATGGTTTTTCTACTTCTCCAGTTGCGGGTTGCACTGTTTCCTCATGAACCTGTTCCTGTACCTGTTGTTGTTCCTGTTTCAAAGCCTTTTGCTCTGTTTGTTTCTCTGTTTGTTGCATTATCTCAGTCTAAGTCTGAGTTTCTACCTGTTGCTCTTTGACATCTGCCAGTTTGTTTTATGTGTTTTCAGTTTGCTCATCTACCGGAGGCTCACTAGCCATGTCAGTCTTATCAGCTGTATCTTTGTCTACCACAATGTTGATCTTTTGAGTATCAACATCCATTGTATATAAGACTTCAGGATTAGGATTGACATCCTCTACATCCATACTTTCAACTGTCGGTTGATCTTTTGTAGCTGTTGTTGTTACCGATGGAGTAATCAAAGGAGGTGGGGGTAAGTTGTCTTTAACCTTGATACTAGGTGGTCCACCAACTTTACCTTTACCCTTGTCTCTTTCTTTCTGATATACCTTTATAGGTTTGTGGCTCATGCATTCTTTTTGTTTTTCTTTTTCCACTAGGAAAATGTCCCATGCATTTTCTGTCTCCTCAGTCACCTCATTAACTCTTCCAACCATTAAAGCAATGTGCCAGTGTGCAATAGAAAATACTGACCGGTTGGCTTCAACAATTAAGTCATCAATTTCTTTGGGTGAATTCATTGGGTATACAACAAGTAGCTTTTCTATCTTTATTTTCTTGTCAAGTTCTACTACTGCTTGTCTTCTTGCTTCCAATCTCTTAAACAGTTCTTCAGGTAAATCATCTACTACTTCCATTAGAAATTTCTTATGCATATCCATATGTAATATAACACTGTTTTCTACTTGTTCTTTTTCATCAGCTGTCAGAGTGTCATATAATTTCTCTATATTCTTCAGTTTCCCTTCCTCTATAATTTCATTCAACAGTATGTCAAGAGGGACCATGTCCTTATTTGTCCTCTTCTTCTTCTTGGGTGTCAGTTTCTTCTTTGGTGTAGCCTTTCTTACCGGAGATCTCACTGCTTGTTGTTTTTATCTTGTCCTCCTAGGTGAGGGTGTGGTTGCCGGTGAGGGATCTCTTTTCCTTACAACTCTCTTGAAAGTTGCAGGCATGTCATTCTCTGAAGATGTGCCTACCGGTGATAGGTGAGTTTCAGGTTGTGGAGCTACTAACTCATCCTCTGTTATACCGGTTTGCTCCATTACTTTATCCTTGATTTCCTTTGCTTGCCTAGAACCTATTCTTACTACTGCTTCAACCCTTTTTACTCTTTTATGGGATTGTATTTGGCTTTGAACAGTTTCTGCACTACCAAATACTTCTTCCTTAGGTTCTTTAGGGGCTTCCAGAAGTGCTTTAGCATATGTTTCAATGATAAGGTCATCTGTTTCATAACCCATTTCTATTACCCAAACTGTCCTAGGGATGACTGGTTCCATCCAAATCTCATCCTTCTTAATTAAAAAGCATATGTTATCCTTATATTTGTCAACAATCTTTTGTGATAATCTGATTCTTTTCTTCATTTTGGCCTTAAGTGCTTGAAAATAGTCTTGGATATTCTGATCCTTATCTTCTCCCATATTGTTGAATAGTTCTATTAGCTGTTTACCTACCGGTATATCATATCCAAGTTCTTTGTAGCCTATACCGGGAACCTGTTTGGTTATATGTAGCATTAGACATACTAGCAGATTTCCAAACCTAAAAGTTCCTTTCTTGTCCTTCTTAATCTTGCCTAAGTTGTCAATTAATTCGTCCTTGAACCACTCACATACATCAATCTTTGCATTATCTGTGACCATGTCATAAGCACTCTTAATGCATAGACTTGACACTGAATTGAGTCTGTTTGCCTGAGTTTCCTTATATCCTAATATCATGCTGATAAATCTTACATTAGTATCTTTTACATCATTGACTCTTAAGGACCTTCCGTCGGATGTTGCACCAGTTAGGTTCATAACTAGGTCATTGGAGACCTTCTTAGTTTTGTCTGGCCTTTTATCGGTGGTCGGTAACCCTGTGACAGCTTTCACAACTTCCTTGGTGATTTTGTGAATTGCATCTAACCAGAAAAATTCACCATGTACCCTGCTTAAGACTATCCTAATCACATCCTTGGGGAATTCAGGAATGCTAAGGATCTCTGTAAATCCTAGGGTTTCAATGATCTTATGTTCATCTTTTACATTACCAGATTCATCAGATATGACAGATTTAAACATGGTTTTAATCTCTTCATCTCCTAGTTCCTCAATGTTGCAGTGAATGTAAATTCTGGGGTCTTCAGCATAAACAACTCCCTTAGGAATTTGAGAAAAAGCACTTAAAGTATCATCTTTCTTTGCTACCTCGGGAACTAATTGAAATACGGGCCTAGGTCTTTTTACAACTTCGACAACAGTAGGGTTTTCTATATATTCAAGTGCAGAGGTGGTTGCCATGATAAAATACATTTTTCTGCCTTTGGATGGATTGATTGCTTGAAGTGCTTTGCCTCTTTGCTCGAAATCCATTAGCTCTTCAAATTTCACGCTCCATGAATGTTTGAAATCACGGTGAAATGAAATGGACCCAAAACAACAAATTTATAGTGTTAATTTGCCATCTACCACATTAAATGCATGCCGGTTAAGTATTCACTTAAAATTGTCTACCAATAATGAAGTAATTTCCAACTTCTCATCTCTAACCGAGGGAATAATAGCACATGTGTCATTAGATCGCCAAACCCTCAAGGAAACTTTCTTCAATTTGATGAACTTCCTGCCGGTGCAGCATCACTCTGTCCTACCGGTGAAGCATTGACTAGTTCTACTGGTGGAGGAGTATTCCCAATATTTGGATCAGCTTTTCTAATCCATTGTTTTGAGAATTCTTGCTCAACCTCTTCAACTTTTTCTTTATCTTTCAAGCTAGAACTTTTGTTGTCTATCGGTGATCCTTTACTTCTACAGAATTTTGCAATATGCCCAATCTTGTTACATGCATAACAAGTTACATTATTCTTCTGAATAGCTTTCCCATAACCTATGCCGGTTTGTTTTCTGCATTGATTAGATAAATGTCCAAATCTTCCACAAACATAACATCTCACATTCATTCTACAATTCTTAGAATTGTGACCAACTTTGTTGCATTTAGAACATTGACCGGTGGGTGTGTTGATATTCTGATAATTTCTAGATCTACATTCATTTGCTCTATGACCATACTTATTACAGTTAAAGCATTTTCCATTGAATTTATAAGCATTAGGTTTCCTTACCGGTTTGCTATGACCCTATGTGTTTGTGTCACCTTTAGGTTTTTGATTCTTCAGCAAGGTGCCAAGTTCCTCTGAGCTTTTCTTGAATTTTTCTTTATGTTGATTTGCAGTTTCTAGTTCTCTTTCTAAGACTTCTTTCTGTCTCATCAGTTCATTGGAGTCATTTTGATTGTGCATCAGATCTGTCTTTAATAGATTATTTTCATAGCTAAGTCTTGTGTTCTCATTTGCTGCATCACTTAGTCTTCTGGTCAATTCTTCTTCATTCTTCTTCCTATCTTCAATCTCTTTACAAAATCTCATAGTCATATCCTGCATCTCATTCTTTGTAGTTATGTTCTCCAGTTTCAGCTTACTTAACATATCATTAAGTGATTCCTTTTCATCATTCTCATTTTGTATCTATTCACAAAGTTCTCTTCTCTTATTTTTTGCAATAGTACGATTCTCTTGAAGTGCCTTAATGATATCCTAAGCTGCTTTTAGATCATCTTCTAGTTTGATATTTTTCAATTTTTTTGCATCATAGTCCGAGAGAGCTACTTCAAGTTGCTTCATCAGATTTTCCATCTTTACCGGTGTCAAGATCTTCCTCAAGCTATTAGGCTTCTGAAAATAGAGGACCAAGCTTTGATACCAATTGTTAGGAAACTCATAGATACTGAGAGGGGCGGGGGGGGGTGTGAATCAGTATCTAACCGGTAATTAGAATTTCTCAACTTAAAACATGCAGAACATATTGTAACAGTGTACCGGTATGCAAGAAATAATGCAATAAACAGAAATGAAAGAAACCACATGAAAATCACACCATAACACAATGATTTAACGAGGAAACCCGGTGTGGGAAAAACCTCGGTGGGATTTATGACCCACAATATTCACTTAATGGCCAATAAGAGAATATTACTTACAATAGGCGCGTGCACATGCAAGAAGGCCACGTGCCTAGAGCTCACTGCTCAAATGGGAAGTCTCACTGACTTACAATATGGATTATACAAATCCAATAACTTGTACTACTTTACAATAGCATCTTCAATGCCAGATTCAATACCGATTTTTGCTCTGTTCTTTACATATACCCCTTAACCTATATTTTACATAATAGGTCTGCCTAATCTTTTTCTCCTTACAAAAATGTCCTACAATGACTTCTTATATATATAAGTCATTTTACAATGATATCAAGTCGGCTTACAAAGTTTTTCAAATAATAAACAAAATATAATATATCAAAAATCTTGTCGGCCTTTATGTCGGTATGCTTCCTTTCTCTGTGCCGGTGCCAGTGTTCTGAGTGCCGGTGTAGAGTGTGTTCTGTTGATGCCGGTGTAATGCCTTGTTGGTGCCATAGGATTGTAAGGTTGCCATCAATGACAAAACGTTCAATCACATACAATGTCTCATTGGAGTGTGCATATGCCAACACTTCAGACATCCGAGCAGTGGCTGCAATTAGGAGGTCGAGCCTTGACGTCATGTGAATTCGATTTATTCTTTCTCCCCGGTCGATCGAGCGCATAAACGACCTAATCCGATTGTAGACACCTAAAATTAATATTTAATTAATTTAAGCCTATCAACATAATTAAATAACTTAATTGTGTTATCCTTATTCCTCTCAGAATCAATTAAATCTAATTTAATTAATCCTATCACTATAGTCCAATAATTAATTTATCAAATAAATTAATTATTCCCCTATTTTTCTAAAGTCATCTCAATAATTATTTCCTCTAAAACCCACTCAGTTAATTAATTCTAATTAATTAACCTAGTCATGTGATTCCTACAAATCACTTTTCCTAATCCCACTCAACCTAATTAATCCTCCTTGAATCTCTCATAATCATGCTTATCATTATTCTCCAATTTTTAATTCCCACTCATATCACATCAAACTTTGAATCTCTCAAAGAAATTCAAATTTCTTTGAATCCCTCAATGCATCCTTATTTTGGAATTTTTAATTCCTCAAGTTTGAAATTCAAATTTCTCCCCCCTTTTCCAAAGGAATTTTATATTCCTGTTTATTTTCCCAAGGCACCCTTGATCCATGCCTTCTATCCAAAATCAATCTCAACCCTTCATAATCAAATCAATCTTGGCCCTCCATTGGCCTTCTCCAATCTATAAATTGGAGCGAATCCTCCTTACAAAAAAAAGATCCAACTTCTCATGCATCCTTATGCTACTCAATTCTCCTCTCTCTCTCTCTTCATAATCCTCTAATAAAATCCCTCCATCCTTAATCTTTCAATCCAATCCAATAATCCATTAGTCTTGTTGAGAAAAGGAGAGCATTCCACATCAAGCAATCAAAGGAGCACGTCAAGTGGATCATCATCAAGGGGCGCCTTCACTTCATCAAGCTCAATCCGAAGGAGAAGGTAAAATAGCAAGGTGAAATGGTTATTCTTTGATGCTTTTAGCATTTTCATGTTTATTTCATCATGTTTTGATCATTTTCCCATCTAATCCGTTTTCCCCTCTTCACTGATCTCTTTGTCCCGCAATCATCCAATCAGCGCATAAATGACATATCCCTTTTCATACGAGAAAGAGCGCCTGACCTGATCTCTTTGTTCAGTTGAGCGCATCGGCATATCGATTGAATGCATCCTGATTGGGCCATAGTAGTATAGCTAGGATAGCTAGTATTTTGTAATGGCAGAGGTGGGATGAAGAGGCGGAGGTGGGATTTTGTAATGGTAGAGGCGGGACAAAGAGGCAGGATTTATGAAATGACTTGGTCTTTTTTTTTCTTAAGTAATGCCCGCGGTCGTCGGAATTTTGACGAACGTGGGCACTTTTTCTAAAAAAACACAAATGTCATTGCCAATTCCTTCTCCGTCGAAACCAAATGTTGCATTATCGTCGGAATTCCGACGAAATTGGGCATTTAAAAAAAAAAAATAATCAAATTTGATCACAATATACCTTCTCCGTCGGAAATCTCCGTCAGAATTTTAGGCCAAATGTATTAGTGAGCTTATGTCATCCAACGCCCTGTTAACACTACAGTAAAAGTGTATATGCGATGAGTAAATCTTTAACACGACATGCAAATTGTTTGACATAATCCCTCAAAGAAACATGGTCTCACGGTACATTCATAGTGCAGGATTCATGGTTGAAATGATTTAGAAACTATCAAGCAAGTGCAATCTGCAAGTGTAAGGCTGATTTCCACAACCTTTGCCAGCATCCTCCCTGCCAACGATAAAATAGAATTTTCAAAACAGGTTTAAGACAAATCAATTTTGCCAAATAGTGGAGTTTTGAAATGCATGCAGATCGCTAAAGCAAGAATGTATCGTTGCAGCTGTTTGAAAGAATCACTGTGATCATAACTGTAGATCGTGGAAGCTTACCCAGTGCCGTAGTTGCTTGATACAATGCCATGTATGATGCAGAAAGTGAATGCATAGACAATGCACGTGATTTGTTTGACAAAATACTCGGCAAAAAGTGGAGTATTTGACAGTATACTACGTAACATGCAATAATGGAAAGGCTCAGACATGACATATGAATTGTTCGACTAAATACATTAAGGAAGATGGTCACATTTCATGCAATGATTGCAAGATATACATAAGATCAAACCGCAGAGATAGAGGATTTCTTGTAGATGCAATTGCTCTAGTAGCCGTGTATTGCAAATCATGGTAGAAGCATAGGAAACATTATAGGATACAGAGGTATAGGTGATTCTCGTGAAATGCTTGATAAAATGCCTTAAAAGAATGTAGACTTGTATCCTGCAAGAATCACAAGCTATTGTGGATAATCAGAGTAGGATATATGTCACAGGCTATAATTGGGAATGCCTAGATATTGGAAGAATTTCAATATAAAGATATATATAAATTGTTTTGGCAGAGTTGCGGATATTCATTAAAATAGAGCTATGAGGGCATTGTTTTTATTTGACATAATGAAATACAAGTTCCATAGCCCCGATTATGCTCCCATTCTCAAATGTTCACTTTCAGATATTGGGGATACCAAGTTGGGAAATGTAAGCCTTGCAGACTTCTGGAAATCAATGGAAAGGGAAGATAAAACTTTTACAGCTCAGAGGTTATTAGACAGTGGATTAGCTCATGCAGCAGGATATCCCACATCAATGCAATGTCCGAAATTAGTTCTAGAATGCATTAAAGCATTTAATCCAGATACAAAAGAAATTAGGACGACAAAAGGTAACATGGTCGCCAAACTTGATCCAGTCTCCATTGCTATAACTTTCAGGTTACCCTTCAGAGACCAGTTCACAGAGGTAAATAGGGAGTATGAAGAAAATTATTTTATCAATAATGAAACCCAGTGGTTGAATAACATAGCCAGGAAGTGGCTAGAAAAACCAAGAAAAGGAAAAACACATCTTCCTAAAATAATTCACAAGTCTATGCTGATGGAAGATATCGCTAATATGGTTATTTTCTTGAATTGGGTCACAGGAAATGAAAACTCAAATGACTTGGAGGGGTGGATGTTCTTGTTCATTAATATCATATGTGAGGGCATACAATTTATTAATTGGGCTGAGATTATTAGTGATAATATTTGCAATCACCTACTCAAACTAAAGCACAATCATAACTTCTACATGACATCGTACCTCTTCTATGCCATTGCTGGGATGATGAAATGGCCATGATTGAATGTTGAAGGCATTTATGATGATGCGGCCCAGATTTACAATTATCATCCACAATTGCAGTTGGAGGAAAGTTATCATCACTTCAGGAGGATTAATGATGCTTTCACTATGTCGACAGTAAGAGAACTGGAGGGAAATATTGGACTCAGAATATCCTCAGAAGCAACAACATTGATTCAGAAATATGGTAGTTACTTTATACAGTTTCCAAAGTTCACATACATTCGGATAAGAGGTTATGATGGCTGCCCTCTCATGTTGCCAAAGTTTGTTGAAGATAAGTTGATCCTCATCGAGGTATGCCGACAAATTGCACAAGTCAACAAAATTTGTTGGAATAAAAGAAAGGGTATCATTTCTTTTCCCATTGGACTTGGTCATTATAGCTATGAGAGCCATTTAGATGCTCAAAGTATCGAGAGGTCTATAGAAAAGATTCACCTGTATCCTTATGAAATGAGATTTCCCTTTGATAGAAAAGGATATGCTACAGGAGAGTTAGAGCTCGGTGCCGGATTTGAACACTCTCCTGATATAGAAGATTTTTGGCAAGACCGCGAAGATGATTTTGAAGTGTGGAAAAGGGACTGGATGAGATTTTCTATCAAACAGATAATTGACTATAGAATTGAAATAAATGTGAATGGCATTAAGGATGATGAATTTGATTTGATCGATGATTTTTACTTTGAAAGGATTCAACTTCTTCCGCTTCTACCCATCAATTGGTCAATTTCAGAAATAAGAAGTATTCATGAAAGATTAGCTTATGTGACTCGAAGGACCTTTGAATGGGTTAAAAGTAAGAGGATTGAGTCTACGACAACTAGACCTTCAAATAAAGCTAATTCCTCAAAGGATAGAAATGGAGCACATGGAAGTTCTTCCATTCCAGCTAATTCACAAAGATCTAACCTGAGGATGGGTCAACACCAAAATATTTTCGAAGGAGGTGATGATGGAGAAGATCCAGAAAAAGGGAAGGATCTTGCCAAGGCATGTGAAGTTAGTACTGTCATTAAGAAAAAGAGATCAAAGATAAAAGGAAAAACAATGAATCTTGTCCAGGAGCTTGAAGATGAGTTGGAAACTATTTCACCTCAACACCCTCCCAATATTGAAAGTCAACAAATTATTTCCGCCTCCCCATCTATTGTTATTTTATCTCCTCAACATGGTGATTTTTTTATTCATGAAGAAGCTGTAATAAATGTTGCTGAAATCCAATCTCCATTTTTCCCAAATAATTTAACATCTTTAATCTCTGCATATGTGAGCAATCAAGAATCATTGCTATCATCTTCATCATTTTGGTTACAACAGAGTTTGTAGAATAAGAAGAGGAATGTTCAACTGGTAACTCCTAGTTTTGATGCAGCTGCAAATGTACTTCATAGGACAGCCAAACCCAAGAAAACCAAAGTTACATCCAGATTGGGAATTAATCCATCATCGGGAAATTTGTGCGTTGAAGTAGCTCAACCCATTGTTGAAAAAGATGTAAGTGAAGCTAGTGAGGCAAATTTTAACATGACACAGGTGGATCTAGGTCCTACAACTCACGAGGGAGCTGCCCATAATTTTCAAATTTCAGCAGCCATTCTCATTGATAAAGCAAATAAGGATAAGGAAACAAAGGATCAACTAAAGCAACAAATTCAGGTTCTTTCATCCTACATGAAATCTATTGTAGATTCTTCAGATACACAATTGGAGTCAGCCTCAACTTCAACATTAGTGCATACCAGAGAAATTATTGAGAAGAAGGTGATGGAAGATATACACAAATGCAAGAAACAAAGAAGAATGTTAGAAGAGTGGATTAATCAAATGAAGTCTGAAACACAATATTTTATTGAGAAGGCCAAGGATATTCATATTGAATTGGATGCACAGGAACATGAGATTGCAACAAAATTGAAGAATGCTAAAGAACAAGAAATGTCTTGGCAAGATACTTTGAAGGAATTCCAGAAGATAGCAAAAGCAGATATGAATGTACTCATTGCCGAGAAGGTTTTCTCTCATAAAGAAGAAAATAAATCCAGTACATGGTGCAAAAGTATAAGTTGGAAATTGGAGAATATTAAGCAATGCTTGGATGAGTATCAAAAACTCTTGATAGCTTGTGAACAAACAAAGATGAAGATAATAGAAGATACAATGAATATCATTGGTGATGTATCAGTAAAAGAGCAATTTCAGCAAATGGACAGTCAACTGCTCTTAAGCATTTTTTATGACAGAATTAATACTGAATTAGCAGATGCACAGGTGTCAGATGCAAATAGAATGAAAAGACCCAATGTTATTTCAGTTGCTTTAGAGTCTTGTGATATGCCTGTATATTGTTGGCATTATGTGAACCAACATGTGGACATGATGACATTGTATGTTGTCATTGATGTCAATATGCTGAAGAGGAGAGAACTGGTATGTTACCAAGAACCGGTATATGTGAGAACCGGTATAACACTGTGAACTGACATTTGTGCCAAAGTGAAGTGGTGTGTTTGTTTAAGGTGACCCGACATGTGGTTATGGGAACTGGCACATGGAAGCTTTGTATGACTACCAGTTGGTAGTCTCAACTTCAGGGTTTCTGGTTGAAGTGCTTCAAGCATGTGTGGCTCAACTGGTGACTTTGTGTGATGAGTTAGCATGGTAACGAACAACAGATTGTGTTGCCACGTAAGCCTTGTGCGCGTGAAGGATCTTGCATGAAGGAGATTGTTCCTATCTACCTCGGGAATGTGCGAAGTCTGTAAACGGTGATAACATGTGATGGGTTATCAGCCGCCATGAAATCGGTGGAAAATGAACGATGGAGAATGTCTTGAGATTGGATCAAGACTGTTGCATTTAATACAGTATGCTCAACGGTCAGGATTGAACCGTTTGAATTCCTTAACCTAACAGGTTTTGGGTTTATGGTTTATGCTACCGACCTATCTGTTTCCTATAAGGTCGATGTTGTGTTTCTTTCTGAGGTCATTGGCAAAATTTGTGTGTGTGAATCCAAGAAAAGAGATACATAATTCTTGCCAAACCAGAAGAGAGAAGTGATACCTGTAGAGTGTAAGTGCAGAAGGTGAAGAGGAGCTAAAGCAGATCTGCATTGGCATTGAGCGCTATTACCAAATCATTGTAAAACCTGTTGATCTCTAACCACTTCAATAGTTGAGAAATCCCTTAACAGGGTAGCTTTAACCGGCTTTCTATAAATCCTTTAACAGGGTGACTCAAACCATTGAGTTCTTGAAATCCTCTAACAAGGTAACCTTTAACAGGGTTTAACCCTTAACCAGGTATTCTAGCCATCCCTTAACCAGGTGATCCCTAACAGGATTGGTTCCTAACAGAACCTATTGTATCAGTCTTTAACCGGAAAAGGCTCCTAACAGAGCATACTTCTAAAGAGTTCAAAAACAAGCTTGTGGGTATTCATCCCCACCGTGGTTTTTCCTAGTTGGGTTTCCACATGAAAAATCTGTGTATCATGAGTGGTGATATTCTTGTGATGGTTTGAGTAATGTGTGTCTGAAGGTAAAACATGTTGATCTAGTTGTTTATATATCTTTTGATGATAGATTACCTGTCTATGCACTAGGATGAAATGGAAATGAAGTATTAGATTGTATGAGAGGATAAGTGTCCACTGGTTTATGCTTGTCTCAATTATTCTGGGTTTTGCCAGTTGTACTTTGTTTAAGACCGGTGTTACCGTTTGTCTGTCAAGGCACAGTGTCTGTTGACAAACCGGTTTAAGATTGTGTTTTTGTCTGTACTCTATCACCCCCCCCTCTCAGTACTGGTTTGGTACTATTTGTTCATCATTGAGTTATCAATTGGTATTAGAGCGTCCTCCAGGTCCTCTATGTTATAAGCTTAACCGCTTGAGGTAAAGATCCCAGTCTAATGATGAAGAGGGAAGGTCCAAAGTTTAACAGAGAAAATTTCAGTATATGGAAAGACAAAATGAAGATATACATCAAAAGCATGGGTTCTCAACACTGGAGCTATGTTGAGAATGCCTATGTTTCCCCTACTGGTACTCTCACCAATGACCAAAAGAGAGAAGTGTAGGAGAATGGGAAAGTCATGGAAGCCCTAATTAGTAATTTATCTGACATTGAGTTTATTGATGTCCAAGATAAGGTAAATCCCAAAGAGGTATGGGATACTCTTGAAAATATCTATGGCGGTGATGAGCATGTAAAACAAGCTAAGGAAGAAAGCCTTAGAGGGAAGTTTGAAGATATGTGGATTGTTGAAGGTGAGACCATTCAACGGTATGGAATAAGAATCAAAACCATTGTTGGAGATATCAAGAGTGTAGGCGGTAAAATGAAAGATTCCACTATGGTAAGCAAAAACTGAGATCCTTATTATCGGTCTATGCAATAAGAGTTGCTGCTATTCAGGAGCTGAGATCAATAGACAAGACTAAGGTATCCCTAGACTCCATCGTTGCAAAGTTGACAACCTATGAGCTAAATAGCTTTGATGGCAGTGTTCAAAAGACTGAATCAACTTTTAAAGCTTCTGCTGTACCATCCAGAAAAGGAAAAGAAGCTAGCACTAGTGGTGAACCAAGACAGAGTAGAGAAATGGATGATGAGGAGATTCTGATAGCATTTGAAGCTCTTCTTGCCAGGAAACTCCCTAAAGGAACCGACAAATATAGAGGTAAGCTCCATTTGAAATGTTTTTCTTGCAACTGGATAGGACATATTGTTGTAAACTGTCCTAATGGTGACAACAAGGACAAACCAGAAAGGTTCAAGACATTCAAAGGAGGAAACCGGAGAAACTATTTTGTGGCAGTTGATGAAGGTGTCATAGATGAGGAATCAAAAGATGAAGAAAATGAAGATATTGTGTTTGTTGCTATCAAGGAAGATGTGTCAAACAAGAAGGCTCTTGTCTCTCAGTTTGATAATTCCAATGAGTGGATCATTGACAGTGGCTGTTCTCACCATATGACTAGTGACCGGAGCAAGTTTCTATCCTTGGAAGAGTATGATGGTGGTGTGGTTTTCTTTGGTAATGATGCACCATGTATGGTCAAAGACAGAGGGTCCATCTCTCTGAATGGAAAAAGTAGTGCTGACAATGTGTATTGGGTTGATGGTCTCAGACACAACCTTTTGAGTGTTGCCCAGCTGAATGATAGTGGTCTCACTCTGGAATTCAAGAATGGAGTATGCAGAATCAAAGGAAAGAATGGTGAATTGGTGGCCACCGGCATGCAGACCAAAGGTAACCTATTTCTGCTGAATGCAAATATAAATACATGTCTTATGGCTAAATTTGATGATAGCTGGATATGGCATAGGAGACTGCCATGTAAATTTTGTTAACATTGTGAAGGCTAGTAAGATCAAGGAAGTTAGAGGGTTGTCGGTGCTAAGCAAACCAGATAATACCTTGTGCAGAGAGTGTCAATTGGGGAAAATGTCTTCCTCAACCTTTAAAGGTAAACCTTTCACTACTAACAATTTTCTTGATCTTGTGCATATCGATTTGTGTGGTCCTATGAAAACTAGGAGTGTGCAGGGTGATAGGTACTTCATGATTCTCACTAATGACTTCTCAAGAATGATGTGGGTCACATTCTTGAAAGATAAGTCTGAAACTTTTGTAAAGTTCAAATCTTTCAGAGCATTAGTGGAGAAGGAAAGCGGTAAAAGGATCAAGTGCTTGAGAACTGATCAAGGAGGGGAATTCACTTCCAGTGAATTCAACAAGTACTGTGAAGAACATGGCATCAAGAGGAAACTGTCTGCCCCCTGGAATCCACAACAGAATGGCCTAGCAGAGAGGAATAACAAGACTATGGTTGAAGCAGCCAGAACTATGTTGATTCAAGGAAAGGTAGCTCACACCTTTTGGAGAGAAGCGGTGAGCACTGTAGTCTACACAATGAATCGGGTACTCATCAAAAAAGGTAAGGATAAAACTCCTTATGAGTATTGGACTGGTAAGACACTTGTGGTTAGCTACTTTAGAGTGTTTGGTAGCAAATGTTACATCAAGAGGAGTGAACACTAGAGCAAATTTGATGCAAAATGTGATGAGGGAATATTCCTAGGGTATTCCACCAAGAGCAAAGCTCTCAAGTGTTTCAATAATAGGACAAAGAATTATGGAAAGCATCAATGTAAGAGTTGATGAAACCTCTGAGAAAACCAAGGAAACTGACAGTGAGGAAGCGGTAAATGAACCGGTTGTAACCTTCTAGGAACCGGTTGTCAGTCAACCGAGTACCAGTAACAGTGTTCCTACACCGGTGGATGTAGATGTTGATACTGATGGAGACGAGGATGAAGAAGAAAAGCAAGAGGAATCTATGAAGACCATTCCTTGGTATGTCAAGCTGAATCATGATCCTAAGTAGATCATAGGAGATAAGGATGTAGTAATCCTTAAAAGAAGAAAGGTTAGAGAAAACTCATGTATGATCTCTGAATTTGAGCCTAAATCATTCAAAGAGGCACATAAAGATGAAGATTGGATCAAGACAATGGAAGAGGAACTTGAATAGATAGAGAAAAATGGTTCATGGTCTTTGGTACCCAGACCAGAGCATAAAAATGTCATTGGTACCAAATGGGTTTTTCAGAAATAAGCTGAATGAGGATGGCACAGTGATTAGAAACAAAGCCAGACTAGTGTGCAAAAGATATGCCCAAGAAGAAGGAGAAGACTATGGAGAAACCTTTGCTCCTGTAGCCATATTGGAAGGAGTTTGTATGCTTCTTGCATATGCAGCTTTTAAAGGTTTCAAAGTATATCAAATGGATGTAAAATCTACATTCCTAAATGGTGTACTTGAAGAGGAGGTGTATATAGAGCAACCATATGGGTTTTCCCTATCTGAAGACAGTGACATGGTATGTAGGCTACATAAAGCCTTATATGGTCTAAAGCAGGCACCTAGAGCATGGTATGAACATCTGCATTCCCATCTTGTGAAGATTGGATTTGAGAGAACAAGTGAAGATAGCAATATCTACTTGAAGTCTGAAGGAGATCAGATCTTGATGTGTGAGGTATTTGTTGATGACATTATCTTTGGTGGAGATGACAAGAGGAGTCATGAGTTTGCAGATGAGATGAAGAAAGAGTTTGATATGTACTCATAGGGGAGATTAAGTTCTTCATTGGACTGTAGATCCAACAGATGAAAGATGGAATCTTTATCACTTAGTCCAAGTATGTCAAAGAGGTGTTCAAGACCTTTGGAATGGAAGATAGCAAACCGGTTGGTACACTGATGGTGACCGGTTGTAAACTATCCAAAGAGGATGACTCAGCATTGGTTGATGAGAAGGAATACCGATCAATGATTGGTAAGTTGCATTATGTAGTGCATAGCAGACCAGATATTGCACATGCAGTTGGCATTACTACAAGGTTCCAGAAAAGCCCAAGAGAATCCCACTTGGTTGCAGCCAAGCGGATTCTTAGGTATCTGAAGGGAACTGTTGACTATGGATTGTGGTATCCATATAGCAAGGATTTCAACTTGAAAGTATACACAGATATTGATTGGGCAGGTAATGTAGATGACCGAAAAAGCACAACCGGTGGTGCATTCTTTCTTGGTGGTAGACTGGTCTCATGGATGAGTAAGAAGCAGAGTTGTATCTCTCAGTCTACAGCGGAAGCAGAGTATGTTGTAGCTTTCATTAACTACACTCAAACAATCTGGATGAAGCATGTATTAAATGGCTTCAAAGTTCTTATATCTGAACCGGTAAGTATATTTTGTGACAATACTAGTGCAATTAACATCTCCAAGAATCTGGTTTTACATTCTAGAACCAAGCACTTTGAGCTTAAGTATCATTTCTTGAGGGAAAAGGCTCGAAACAAAGAGATTACATTGGAACATGTTTCCAGTAAGGAATAGTTAGCATACATATTCACCAAGCCTCTCCCAAAGGCTATATTTATGTACTTAAGAGGTGAATTATGGGTGCTGCCCCTTCAGGAAGTAAACAAAAGGTATATGTTCCACATCAGTTAGGTATTGCATAGTCAAATTTTTCTTCAAGATTGATGTGTTGAAGGATGCTACTCCTCAAGGGGAGCAACATAATGGAACAGGGAAGCTTGTGCCTCCACTTTGGCATTGATGTCAAAGGGGGAGAAGAAGTGAAGCAGAGAAGATATCTGTAGAAATTGGGGGAGAAGATGTGAAGCGGAGAGATATCTTTGTATATTGCCATTAATTTCAAAGGGGGAGATTGTCGGCATTATGTGAACCGACATGTGGACATGATGACATTCTATGTTGTCATTCATGTCAATATGCTAAAGAGGAGAGAACCGGTATGTTACCAAGAACCGGTATATGTGAGAACCAGTATAACATTGTGAACCAACATTTGTGCCAAAGTGAAGCGGTGTGTTTGTTTAAGGTGACCCGACATGTGGTTATGGGAAATGGCACATGGAAGCTTTGTATGACTACCGGTTGGTAGTCTCAACTTCAGGGTTTCCGGTTGAAGTGCTTCAAGCCTGTGTGGCTCAACCGGTGACTTTGTGTGATGAGTTAGCATGGTAACGAAGAACATATCGTGTTGCCATGTAAGCCTTGTGCGCGTGAAGGATCTTGCATGAAGGAGATTGTTCCTATCTACCTCGGGAATGTGCGAAGTCTATAAACGGTGATAACGTGTGATGGGTTATCAGCCACCATGAAACTGGTGGAAAAAAATGATGGAGAACGTCTTGAGATTGGATCAAGATTGTTGCATTTAATATAGTATGCTCAACGGTCAGGATTGAACCGTTTGAATTCCTTAACCTAACAGGTTTAGGGTTTAGGGTTTATGCTACCAACCTATCTATTTCCTATAAGGTCGATGTTGTGTTTCTTTCTGAGGTCGTTGGCAAAAGTTGTGTGTGTGTATCCAAGAAAAGAGATACATAATTCTTGCCAAACCAGAAGAGAGAAGTGATACCTACAGAATGTAAGTGCAGAAGGTGAAGAGGAGCTAAAACGGATCTGCATTGGCATTAAGTGCTGTTACTAGATCATTGTAGAACCTGTTGATCTCTAACCACTTCAACAGTTAAGAAATCCCTTAACAGGGTAGCTTTAATCGGCTTGCTGCAAATCCTTTAACAGGGTGACTCAAACCATTGGGTTCTTGAAATCCTCTAACAAGGTAACTTTTAACAAGGTTTAACCCTTAATCGGGTGATCCCTAACAAGACCGGTTCCTAACAGAACCTATTGTATCAGTCTTTAACCAGACAAGGCTCCTAATAGAGTGGACTTCTAAAGAGTTCAAAAACAAGCTTGTGGGTATTCATCCCCACCATGGTTTTTCCCAGTTGGGTTTCCACATGAAAAATCTGTGTATCATGTGTGGTGATATTCTTGTGATGGATTGAGTAATGTGTGTTTGAAGGTAAAACATGTTGATCTAGCTGTTTATATATCTTTTGATGATAGATTACCTGTCTATGCACTAGGATGAAATGGAAATGAAGTATTAGATTGTATGAGAGTATAAGTGTCAACCGGTTTATGCTTGTCTCAGTTATTCTGGGTTTTACTAGTTGTACTCTGTTTAAGACCGGTGTTACTATTTGTCTGTCAAGGCACAGTGTCTACTAATAAACTGGTTTAAGATTGTGTTTTTGTCTGTACTGATTCACCCCCCCCCCCCCCCCCCCCTCTCAGTACCTGTTTGGTACTATCTGTTGGATTTTGCCAAGATCAAGAGCTCAATGAAATGTACAAAATAGAGACATAATATGGGACAAGAATAAACTGTATTCTCATCAATAGAAATGATCAACAATATAGCTTCAATAGTTGTTCAATAGTTACATACAATGAATAGAGGCCTGCTTATATAGGCAAGGCTAGGGATATGTATGAGCACACAAATATGACATGTGGCTCAATAAGAAACAAGGGTAGGTAGGAAATAGGTGTGGGTAGGTAGGAGAAATAATATAATATTCCACATGAGGTGGATCACCCACTGAAGGTGGAATTTCTCCTACACACACTATCCCAATGTGGCACAAACACCCAAGTGTCTCATATCCAAACTACTATAAAATGCATTATCCTAAGTAAACTTAAGTAAGTGTAATAATATCCATGATGAATAACTATTTACACCAACACCCCCCCTTAAGTGCAACTTAGGGGAATGCACTTAAGTCTACAATGCAACTAAGCAATGCAAGATGGGTCCCGGCTACGAGGCCATGTTAGGTACCCATGTACAAATGCAAATGCATGCAAACCAATGCAATGAAATCTCTCACAAAGTGGGGAAAGAGAGAAAAACCCAATGGGAAAAAACCCTCCCCCAAAAGAGAGATGAAAAACATACTAGAGAACTCTCATAGAAGAATGTGAGGAACAAAACCCCATGTGAGGAAAAAGTCCCCCCCATATGAGAGAAGAAGAGAAGTCAAACTGTGACCCCCCCTCAATGGAGAATCTGCACCAATGATAGAAGCTCGATGTATGAAGAAACTGCTCCATGAACATCGAACAACATTCCTCCCCTTAGGAAGAAACAAAACCAAAGGTGTATCCATGAAGTCTCCCCAATCATGAAGGGAAGATGTATGAAGAAAACTCATGATGAAAGGAATCTCTGAAAACTGCTCAAGTGTCCCCATGTCGATGCTGAAAGATACCCCCTCCAAAGGTGGTAAACTGTGCCACACTGCTGAAAAAGGCACTCCAAGATCTAGCGGAGATGGATGTAGAACATGTCCCAAAGACTCACATGTCTCCTCAAAACATAAAGAGACCTCCTCCAACTGCTGTACATAAGTATCTACAATCATGTCAACCTCGAAAGAATGATCATGTAGAGAATGAACAAGAGGGTCAGAGTGTGCTCTCGCAACAATCGAAGAAGGATCACCTTCATCAAAGAGAAGATGTATGTCATCAATGATGTCTCCCAAATCTGTAATGTAGGATTCCATAAACAAATCTGCAATATCTGTCAAGTAATCATCCCATGAATCTGAAGCTGGAAGACAATAAATATCCTGCTGCACTGAATCACATGAAGGCAAAACTGTCGCACTATCTGCATCATCAGGTGCAATAGGTGATGTGATATCAATATGAGGAGATGAAATACAAGACTCAAGAACGGGGTCACATGTTAGTGTGTGGGAGAAAAAGTGACACTAAGCAAATATGCCCTAATCTCACTTTCAACCACACACTTGTGGAATACGAAAGAGCCTAGAGGTATCACACAATTGGCTACTTCTTCTTGTGGAAGAGAGAGCCACGGGCTACCTATTAGGATTTCTATTCCTTTGTTGAAATTGGAAGATCAAATGATGCAAGTTCAATCCCTAACCCCAAAGTGCAAGTATGAATTAACAACGAGATTGCAGAATTGAACTTAAACAATGGAAAGCTGTAAACACAAGGACAAGACAAGAATGCAAATGCGTACCCGGAGTTAAAATCTAACTGAAAATGTTCGGGACGGGGGCGCGGGCGCCACTGTCCTGATTCTGCCCCTGAAACTGCTCCGGAAACTGCTGTTTTGCACTCTGGAAAAGCTGTCAAAAATGCTGAAAATGCTGTCTGTCAGGAGGACCAGGGCGCCCAGCGCCCCTGTCCCAGGGACCAGGGCACCCAACGCCCCTGTCCTGGTAGGACCAGGGCACCCCACGCCCCTGTCCTGGTCTTTTGCCCTGAGATTTGGTGTGAAGTTCGGTCTCCGTCTGCTTCTTCCGGATCTGTAACCTGCGGCGTCGTCCGAGTCCCGAAACCTGCACTTATATCTGAAAAGGGTATGGGCGGCTATATAGGGTTTTGCCTTAGTCAAACCCCCGCTTCGGTGATTTCCACCTCCACGAATAGCCAAGTTGTTTTGTAAAATGTATTGTGTGTGCAGACCTAGTGTGTGTGCAAGGTCCTAAAATGCAAGAAAGCAAACTAGAAAGTAAACCCTAATTGCTTGTAAATGATAACGTAAATGCTCTAAATCAAGATGCAAAGTGATCTAAAGCATGAATAAATGATGTATTGAAGCTTATGTAAAGACATGAAAACAACATGAAATCATACCCAACCCTCAAGGGAGGAGTACAAGCCAATCTTCAGTCGGTAATCTCCTATTGTTCTTCAATGTCTTCCAAGCCCTTAATGGATGAATGGAATTGATAAATGCTTGATAGAGGGATGTCGTAAGATGTTGAAGTCTTCAAAGATCTGCTCTTTCGCTGCATATGAAGTTCCTGAAAACAAAAATCGGATCCTTTCAAATGAAGAAAGAGAGCTCTTATATATGAAACCCTAGGTCTTAATTTTGACTTTTGGCTGACCTAGAGATTGAATATCCCACCAATTTCTTGGGGTTAAGCTTTATTTTATGATTGGATCGCGCTCCTAAAATTTCGGGAAAAATGTCCGGGACCATGTTGCACTCCGGGCGCCATGGTCCCGACAACTTTTCACCAAATTTTCAGGACTGTCGGATATGATGATTTTAGAGAGAATCCCGAAGTTACAGGTGATTTCGAGATGTTTTGACCCCCGAAATCAAGCCCCCAAGTTCAAAATAGGACCTAATTAGGGTTTTTGATTAAATGATGTATTGGAGGAATAAAATGAAAAGGGCACACTTTAATGAAAGGGCCCAACTTTATGATGTAGGAAATGATAAAATAGGACCTTAGACCTAATTAATTTAATTAATTAAGTGCTAAAGGGGAAATGCAATGCAAAATGCAAAATGCGCCAAGGCGGGTGCTAAACTAGGTGTGAAATTGTACCACCCTAGCAAGTGCGTACAATTTACGACGCTACAGTGAGAATCCCCATGTTCAAGTGTCCAAAGTTCTCCTCAAAATCTGAACTATCACAATAAGTGTGATCATCATGTGTAGAATCATCAAATGTGAAATCATCATCATCAACAAAATCTGAAAAGGAGTATAACCGAGATGCATGATCAACCACCCCAGTCACAATGATAGCTCTAGTCTCCATGTCTCTAATGAAAACTGAGTCAGGTGTGAACTCCACAACTCTCTTAGTTGCGCCATGTGTGATTTGATAGATAGAAAGGAGATTGTTTGTCAAGTGGGGTACACACAACACATCATTGAAGGAGTTATCCCCAATGTCAATAGATCCTTTCCCAATCACATCCATGTATGTATGATTGCCCATCAAAATCTGTGGCATGGTGCAAGGCTCAAATGTAGAGAACATAGACTGCGAAGATGCCATATGATGAGAAGCCCCTGAATCTAGAAGCCATCTCTCTGAATCATGACTGATATTAGCACATAGAGCTTTTCCTTTTCTTGTTCCAAAAGAGTGAGTTTTTCCACTTGTAGAAGCCATGAATGCTTGCCCTTTTCCTTTTGAATGTGAGGAAGTTGAAGTTGATGAATCATCCTTCTTGTAGACTTTAGGCAAATCAATGTTATGCTTTTTGATGATATGTGTAAGCTCATCAATCTTCTTAGAATAGCAACGATGCTCCTCATGAACAATCTTTTTACAATAAACACAAGTAGGTCTCTCTCTCTTTGGTGAATTATCTCTCTTGGAAGAGGATGAATCTCCTTGTTTTGGAGAAGATGGTGTTTTGTCCTTAGGCTTTGATTGCCATTTCTTCTTGTTTGAGTTGTCCTTTCCTTGATTTCCTTTGTTCCCTTGATTTGCCACTAATGCTTGAGACTTAGAAGCCTTAAGAATGCCCATGCTTATCAACTTAGTTTGTTCCATCATCAACATTTCATTGAAAGCATCAAATGTAGGCATTGTGTAGCTTGAACCCATTGTCATCCTATGGGTTTGGAAACTAGAAACAAATGCTGCATATTCTTGTGGAAGCTTGCCTATCAAGTTGAATATCAATTGAGTATCCTTCTTATCAATGCCACAATCTTTGAGTTGTGCCCTCAACTCATTTGCCTTAGTGACATAATCTTGTATAGTATCAAAGTTCTTGGGATCTAACATGGTGAGATCACTATCAATTTGATATCCCCTAATCTCATCAACTTGACCATACAAGTCTTGAAACTTTTGCCAAGCATCCTTGATTAGAGTACATTTCTCAATATGAAAAATGAGATCCTTTGATACATACTTTCTTAAGGTACCAATTGCCATGATATTTTTAGTGAGCCAATCTAAGTGACCAACTGGATCAGCCTTAGGATCAGCTGGAGCAACAATAGTTCCATCAATGTAATGAGTGAGTCCTTTTTCCATAAGTTTACTCCATGCATCAATTTTCCAAGTAGCATAGTTATGTGGAGTTAAGAGAGGAAACTTAGAAGAACCCATAGCAGCAAAAAGGAAGGAACACAAGAGCACAAAAGCACAAAAGCACAAGAGACACCCCCCCAAATTCACTCAATCAATGTACCCCCCCCAAAGTGATGATTTTGGCACTTTATACTTAGTGCGATTATAATGAGCCACTTGCAAAACAAGGCAAAGTGGACTTATAATACAAATTTTACAACTTCTCAAATGAGATAGAAGAGACTTCAATCAATAGTGCAATGAATCTAACTGAGATTCAAGCAAATATACAAGTACCAAGAGAGCCAAAAATGGCCAAAATCTGAAAGTACAATTTCTACTTACAATGGCATCAATCTGATAGCATCTTATGAAAGTAGATGAAAAAATACGCACTTTCAAAAAAAATGGCACCTAAAAAGGAGGTCGTATGACCCCAAACGAAGCCTCTGAAGTTGCAAAAACTGGGATTACTCACGTACAGTCACCAAAAACTGCATTTTCTGAAAAATCCATGCATAAAAATCAAAAAATTTCTTCACCATTGCGGAGAGCACAAAATTCTAGCCCATTTCAAAAAATATTTCACCCAAAAAGGAGAAAAAATGAGTAAGTTATGGCCATTTGAAGTTGAATTGTAAAATCAAAAATGCAAATGAGAGGGGGTCCAAAAATTTTCAAACCCTGCTGACGTGGCACTGACGTCAGCAAGTCACTGGGTAAAATTTGATGGTCGTATGACCATCGCAAAAATGTCGCCCCTACTGACTGGGCGTCCGTACTGTACGGACAGATTACGTGGCAGGCTGACTGTGTATTCCGTACTGTACGGATTTGCTGACAGGGACAGATGACTGTATGTACGGATGTCTACGTGGCAATGTACGGAAATCCGACTATGCGTGACAAGTGGTGTCCGTATGGATGTTTGCGTGACAGGTTTGTACCGTGGGCCAGTGGCCGCCTGCCACGTGGCGGGCGCGGTCCTCCGGTTTGGTTGACTGCCGGTGGAAGGATACCGGGATGGCACCGGAGAGCTCTGCTGGTGGCGGTCGGCATCGCCGGAGGCGGAGATAGAGGGCGCTCGGGCGGCGGTGTCTTCCAGCGACGGAGAGTGAGGCCGGAGCAGCGAGTGGCGGAGACAGAGTCTGCGGCGGCGGGCAGTGCCGGGAGGAGCTGACGCCGGTGGTGGCGCTTCTTGGAGGCGGCGGGAGAAGGGACGACATGGCTCTCGGCGCGGGCGAAGTGACAGGTGCAAGCGGCCAGCGGCTGTCAGCAGGTACGTGTCGTGCGCTGCAGAAGACAGGGTACGGGCGGCGACAGAGACGACGGGATGCGCATGTCCGTACTTGCAACCTGCGGGGTCACGGGGGGGTCTGCGGACCCCCCAAAAAATCCCTTTTTTTTTATTGATTTTTTTTTGCTTTTTCTATTTTTTTGATTTTTTTTTTTCGAATTTTTTGAAAAATATTTTCAGAAAAAGGAAATTTTTTTTTCCGAAAAAATACAATAATATTCCGAAAATCCGTACGATACAAGCAAAATTGGAGAAAATTTTTTCTCACCAAAATAGGCCGAATTTATAACCAAAATTCATGGAAACGACCTTCTGGATGCAATGGCGGGGTCAGATCTGGTCTAGGACGCCTCCAAAAGATGCTGCTCCTCAGATCTGCCTCTTGACGTCGCAATAATGCCTCTTCAAGACGAATCAATGAAGCCCCAATGGCTCTGATACCATGTTGGATTTTGCCAAGATCAAGAGCTCAATGAAATGTACAAAATAGAGACATAATATGGGACAAGAATAAACTGTATTCTCATCAATAGAAATGATCAACAATATAGCTTCAATAGTTGTTCAATAGTTACATACAATGAATAGAGGCCTGCTTATATAGGCAAGGCTAGGGATATGTATGAGCACACAAATATGACATGTGGCTCAATAAGAAACAAGGGTAGGTAGGAAATAGGTGTGGGTAGGTAGGAGAAATAATATAATATTCCACATGAGGTGGATCACCCACCGAAGGTGGAATTATCACTCCACTATAAGTGGATATGATAGTGTAATAACAAGATCAACACCATAAAAGGTGGAATTTCTCCTACACACACTATCCCAATTTGGCACAAACACCCAAGTGTCTCATATCCAAACTACTATGAAATGCATTATCCTAAGTAAACTTAAGTAAGTGTAATAATATCCATGATGAATAATTATTTACACCAAAACTATCCGTTCATCATTGAGTTATCACATATTATCAGGATTTGGTTAACATTCAGGATAAGCAAGCAACTACTAAACTAAAAATGGATAATGTGATCATTCCCAGGTACAAGTTCATGGTGGAAGTGCTCAAAGCATACAAGTCATTCAAGGCCAAAACACCAATTCAACAAAAACAAATAATCAGCTAGCATGCTTTTCGGGCTATCGAAAAGTAACGCCATGTTTACATCTTTGTATATTTTATTTTGTTATGTGATGCCTGATTAGTCTTTAGTTTATTTTTGGTTTCATTGTATAAGTTGTAAATTTCTATCTCATAGAGTCAAGGTTAATAAGTTGACTTTTTTTGCGCATAAATATGCTAGTTATTAACTCATTGTGATTCGCGCAGAAATGAGTTAGTTATTAACTCAGGATCAAATTTGGTTATGAGGCAGTTATTTTGAGAGGCTATAAATATTGGAAAGGTAGATGGAAGACAAACTTTTTGGATTTTATGATTTTGGGACAACTAATTTTTTTGAATTGTATTATTTCATCATTTTTGAATACAAGGTAGATTGGGAGTGCTCCTATGATTGTTAAGTGTTCATTTGCTTGATGTTATACGATTATCGTGTGATATTGAAATAACAAGCTTGCAAATTAATTTCCTAGTTTCATGAAGACAATGGTCATGTAACCCTATATATTTCATTGGTATCTCTGAAATATATAGGTGTTATGCAAACTTAATATTCTGTTTCACTCTCCTCTCATGCGTAGTCTAGAGTTGATAGTGATATGTTTAAAAGTTAGTGTAATCTAAATGGCAATAGTATGTTTGTTGTGTAGATTTTATTAAACTCCATTCATAGTTATTTTTCATTTTCTTTTCAAGTTGAATATACGTGAAAATAAAAATACCCCTATCATACGAGGGAGATGCCCCTGTCAAATGCAGAGGAAGGTCGTGTTTCCACGAACGATCTATCCAACTGTTGGGAACTTTTTGTCACTCTTCCATTGGGAACACAATAGAATATTTTGAAGTGACAAATCTGTTTACTAACACAACTGTAAGAAAATCTATCATAACTAACTAATAATAGCATATTCTCTTACAATCTATCATTACCCAACTTGGGCATCCACATTCTCCATGCAGGGCTTCATGACAAACTTGTCCAACCTATCATCGAATCTAGTTTTTACATGTCATAATTTGTCATAAAATAATTACAAGATGTCAACACATGGCAAAGAAACTCTACCACAAAGTGGGATGCCAACCTTCCCATGTGGGGACAAAAACCCTCCTTGTCACCTCCCAATGTGACGACATCTCACCATGCCATGTCACACAAGATGACAAAAATAAGATGTGCAAGAAAATACAAAATATGCATTAAATAAATACATTAATTAATTAAATCAATGCTAGAAAATATTAAGGTTGAGACACCTTAATTCCCAACACTGAAGACTTGTGCAACCATAATAGACTTGTCGCATAAGTCTTCATCTTGTACACAAGTATTAATTTGATGCAATTGGAGACTTGCATTTTTAACATTCATAAATCCTACATAAAATATGAATTATTCACTAAATACTTCTTGAGGTAGCTGTGCAACAACTAAGGACTTTAATGTTAGTAGATTTCTACAATCCATGAAATTTGTGTTGTTGCTTCTGGATTATACCACATCGATTTTTCGCATCAACATATTGGATCAAACTCCATGATCCATCATCGGGATGTTAGAGATCATAAGTAGATTGAATATGGACTAGTTGTAGACCTAAACACACTAAAAATATTGAGAAGAGTGGAGGGATATGGTGTACATTGAGGCTAGGATTAGTGGTAAGAAATTGACCTAGTTATGTTGTTATTGCACTAAATTAATTTATAAATCACTAAATGATAAAGTACCGATGTTATAATAATATTAAATTATAGTATAATATGATTGATAAATAAAAATGTAGAAATTACATTTATCTTAAATAATATTGTATTGCATTTAGATATATTAAATTAGAATAAAAAATAAAATAAAAGAACATCATGTATTATAGGAGTATACTTATAAGTGAAAATAATAGAATATCAAAAGAAGTATTAGAGTATACAGAAATTTAAGAATATTCGTACCACAATATTAACCAATTCAAGCTTAGTCTAATAATAAGATAAAAGAATGAGAAAAACAATACATATTAACGAACCCAAGCTAGGCATAATAAAACATTAATGTTATAATCAATAAAACAAAAAATCAACAATTACTAAAAATTAGCCTTGGATGCAATCATTGGATTATGAGGGGCTCTCCTTTCGATGTCGTTGCTGCTTCACTACTGGTCGCTTGGATTCATACTATTCTCTTTTGCATCGGAAAGTAACTTATACTTGGTGGAAGGATGCTAAGGAAGATCACTTGAGTATCGATATCCCTTCATCTTCTAAGGATTGCTCTTCCTAGGATCCTGATTAGTGTCTTTCTTTGGACATAGCTTTGTTGTGTCTATAAGTTTTTAATGTTTTCCTCTTATTTTGTGTCTAGCTCAAGTCACTTTGGGTGCTTCCTCACAACTTCTGCCTCCTCCCATGGTTGATGACTATCTCTCACCTTGTAATATTGTCCCAACCCTAGGTTGTTGATTCCCCTGTGGGGGGGTCACCTCTTGTCTCCCATTGTAATGGGGTTGTGGAAGATAGTATATCCTAGATTGTAGTTCATAAAGGAGGAAAGGTCCCTCTCCTTCTTCCCTTACTCTTTCAGGTATGGTGAAAGAAAATTTTGTTGTTTAGGTTTGAGACCCTTGTCTCTTGTCGATTCCCTACTCTAGTCAAAATCTTGCTCTCTTTTTTCTTCCCAATCTCACTTCTCATGAGATTCACATGTTTTGCCTTGATTGTTGACATGTAATGGGTCTGTGCCCTTCCCATACTTATCTAATCAAAACAATAACTAAAAATAAGTATGAGAGAAAGCAATAAATTGTTACTTTCATGATTTACTAGTAATATTAAATATTATCATTATAATTTTCTCATTTCTTATGTGTGTGTGTGTGTGTGTGTGTGGACCCACATAGCCTCACTAATTTTCTACCATGTAATTAATTACTCGTAATTGTATCATTAATAAAAAATGAACAATATTCAAAATAGACTTAATTACAACTCTCATTGTAATCAATCAATACATTAAGTACCTTACCATAAGAGTACACTTATAACTTGGAACTAACTTTTCTATTTCAAGTACAATACATTAAAATGTCATTAATGATAATCAACATGAAAACACAAGGCCTTCGATCATCATAACCACTTGGTCTTCTATAGATCAAGAGATGAGAATGTAGTTGAGGCACTTTTTTGCCCATCCATGAAGCCTTACCTTCCTCGGGGTTCTTGACACAAAGAATCGTCAACCTTGCTCAAAGTGCCTATCAACCTTGAGACAAGTAGAAGGGAATCTTGGTGCAAGCCTGATCTACAAGCATATTCCTAATCTCGAATGTACCATGCTAATCAAGATGTGGCAAAGAATAAAAAAATAAAGGATTTTTTAGGAAATGCTCATCTTTTTCAATGAACTCTTGAGTTTGGCAAAAGTGCTTGCAATTAAAATGCAAATTCGAAAAGATATTCATATATTTTATGACCCCAAATTTGGCACCCTATCCTAAAATAAAATCTTTCCCAAACACAAGAATGCATAAAAAAAGAAACTCAACGTACACTCTGGAGAACACATCATACACTTACATTTCCTTATATGCAATCATGATGCATATTAATGATGTAAAAATCATATATTTTATCGCATGCAATTGCTTTTTCTATATTTAAATTTTTATCTAATATTATTTATTATGAATAATGCAAATTTATAAGACAATCGTTCTTAAGCATTTATGATGAATAAAAAGATCAATATCACATTAATTTCCAAGCATTTTATTCATGGTCTTAATCTAACTTTGTTTCCTATGCTTTCATTTTGTAGGATAACAACATGAGAGAGTGATCTTTCTTTTATATAGTAACATAACATGCAATGCATGTATTACATACGATATGAGTATGTGTATTTATATAGATCCACACATAGCTCGTGGGAATATGTAGATACATATACTTATACACGTATGAGAAATCAACTTATCAATCGATTATGAAATTCAATATCATGAGAAGCACCTATTATTATCTATTTTTAATTGAATACTGAAATACATACATGATAGATTCCCATTATTCATTCATATGAATGGTTACTTATAGATGATTCCATGACCTACATACAACGATGTATGTCATGATCTCATACATGCAATCAATTTAAGCACATGAGTAATAAAGAATACAAAATATTGATTTTAGACAACTACTATAAAGATACCTATCTTTATAAACAAAACAAAATAATAAATATACCTTGATTATGATAAATATTGTACCCATATTGTAGTGAATCTCTTCTAAGGTTGCTAATAGACTAGAAATTGACTTCTACGTTACAAAAATCAATCACAAAATTTCTCCTTTCATGGCGCTTGATTCCTATAGTCAAAAAATGAATTATACTTACTAATTTCTCCTTCCCAATATGTAATTGCCATTGAACACAAACATAATATCATAACCTTCTAAATGAAAACAAATTCTCTATTTATATGGGCAACTTGGGAGAGGATTGAATTAGTTTGTTTTAAAATTAAATTTTATTCCATTTTTGGTCTCCTTTATCTCCCACACAATGGAGAAATTGGAGATATTGGAATTTTAAGAATTGTTTTGTTTCCAATTAAGTTGTCACGCCTGTGTTTGGATAGTGTGATTCAGGCTTTTTGGGTTGTTTTAAAGCAAAAGAAGGAGACGAGAATGAGTGTGCCACCTCTCAAGATTAGCCATTTATCTTGGTTTCATTTTATTTTATCTTACATGTTCTTATCCTCTTAAAAGCTACACCTAGCCTATCTTGACACTGAGATTATCATTTGTGCTGTGTGTGTGTGTGTGTGTGTGTGTGTGTGTGTGTGTGTGTGTGTGTGTGTGTGTGTGTGTGTGTGTGTGTGTGTGTGTGTGTGTGTGCACATGTATGTATGTATGTATATATATATTAGATACACAATGCCTATATACATTACATATAATTTTTATGTTGAGTTAGAATTGGCAAGATTATTAATCAAACGATCAATACAATTTCAAGTAAATTTTCATACAAAAAAGTCTATATTAAAGAATACTTTTAAATGTAGCATTCTTCTTAGAAAGCAATTATAATTCAAACTATGATGCAAAACTACATGGACTATACCGTGTGTCCATAGGATCCCCTCATGCTACTTACAACCAAAAAGCTAGGTCACCTCTACCTACCTAGGTTCTCACCTTCTATGGTACCTGCAAACACTTGCAATTATATTTTCATCAATGGCTTAATTAATATTCAAAATCAAAATGAAATTGCAACATCATTTTTGCATCATCCTAATATACATGATTGTATAATAATTAAACTAAAAAAATCATTAATCAAAGCATGCCAAATTGAGACGTGACATCCTTCACGAGTTGGAAGAGACATTGTCTTGATGTCTTATAAATAAAAAAACATCAAACAAAAAAGTATCAAATTGATGCAACCAAAGCATCACACACACAAGTATCTCAACCAAACATCATAGTATCATAGTGCATGAGCATAATGTCTCATATGCGACAAACGATAACTATCAAGCAAGTACTTAATCAATAGATAAATGAGGAAAGGAGCAATATATCTTATTGACATCCTTCCATGTGGCACTATACACAAAACACTAGTCCCATTGGACCTTGTGCTGAGTAATCTCTCTATTGCGCAACTTGATTTGCGTCTATCAAGGATACAGATGGGCTCCACTAGCAACTGATAAACTTATAAGACACTGAGAGGGGGGTGAATCAGTGTAAGGAAAACAATAACACAAATCTGATCGCCACTTTAAATAACTTAAAGCTTAATACACATAAAAGAATATCACCACATAATCTAACACCCAATATATCAAGCTCCACATAACACAAAGATTTATACGTGGAAACCCAAAAGGGAAAAACCACGGTGGGAGTTAGTACCCACAAGATTCACTATCTGCAGATATAAATCTTTGACTGGTTAAGGTCTTACAAATATGCCTGGTTAGGAGCAGACCCTATTAGGAGTCACCCGGTTAAGGGATTTACCTCAACCCTATTAAAAGATTTGCCCTGTTAGGAGCAACCTCACAAGAGGATTTAGACTCAAGTTAATGAGCTACCCTGTTAGGGGATTTAGAATTTCAAGCCTGTTAGGACCTACCCAGTTAGGGGATTTGACCGCTGCAACTGTTAGGAAAACAACAATAAAATGATCTGCATGTAGCACCTCTGTGCCTAATAAGATTTGCTTAAGTTAAACTCGATACATCAAAACACATCAATACAGAGCTTCTCAGATTACTACACAATCAAACTCTCAATATTCACTCACGATCTCATACTCCATCTCATAACTCATCACACTTTTTATAAGCACAAACTTAGTCAGCTAACAACCTTGGAATAATTTCCCAGGTTCAATGAATCTGGACAATCTTGCACTACATGCTTTACTTATGTCAACCACTGACATAACAAGCTAAAAATAAAACATAATGTGTATTGGTTTACCGATCTTACTCAATTTGTTCTACCAATTATTTGTTCGTCAGGATTGACTGCTCTGTACAAGATAATTCACTCATCTTGTTGAATCTATTGTTGTGGTATGAAACATAGCTAATTGATACAATCTCCAACACTCCTGCAAAACTGCATCACCTAACTCTTCATTGATAAATCATACTGGTTGCTTTGAATACAACTTTGTTCTTGTTTACCGGTTGAAGTCCTATTTGCCTGTTCACTAATAAACTATCTCCTCTACTGGTTATGCCTTACTGGTTGGCCTAAAAGACTTAGATGACTATCAAAACATGGTTGCCATCAATGACAACATAAAACAAGTTATCAATCAACCTATTACATCAAAACATCATCATCAAGCCAACAATCTCTCCCTTTGGCATTGATGGCAACACTTAGGAATTTTTTTGTCTAAGTGTTCAATACAAAAAATTGACTCAACTCATGACACATACTCCCCCTTAGAAATTGCATGCTATTATAAAATTTTCAAACATATATACTACTATTCCCCATTACAATTCAAAATTTTGACTTCACTACTACTCCCCCTTTGACAACAATGGCAAAGGTAAGAAAATACATGAAAGATAAATGCAATATACAACAAAATTTGCATTATCATATATAGATATAGAAGTTCAAAAATGTTTTACAATGCCATCTTAGAAAACACATTTCCAAAATGAGACTATAACTGCTTCAAATCATTGTGCCAAGTTTCGAAAAGAGCGTCGGTTATCTCAACATGTGTTCTTATCTAGAAAGCTAGCTCCTTGATGTCATCAATTGTACTCATCTCAGGTGTAGCTAGAACAACTTCAATTTCCTTGTATCCTCTTTGCAAGATTTCAACCTTAGGGATCAAAAGTGTTTGTAGCTCCTGTAGTGACTTAGTCCTTTTGACCTGTTCATTCTCATAAGCTTTTAGCTTATGTTGAAGTTCAACAACCAATCTACCATAAGTTATAGCATAATCATTTAGGGGACTAAATGATTCACTTAGAACTTCAAGTTCCTTTTCAGTTTCCGATTTACTTTTTATCAGATCATCACAAAATAATGAAAACTTTGCAACAGTGGATATGATTTTACGTCTAGTTTCAATTGCATCTTTAATATGATCTTTATTAACTATTAGAGCAACTTTGTCTTTATCAATATCATTCATCAACTGCTCTACCCTTTTCTTCTTAAATTCCTTTTCCACATTCAAATAAGCCGCATCTTCAAAAATTTTCACCTGTTCGCCAGCATCAACAAGCAATTGACCTAACTTATCAATCGGTGTAGACAATCTATTTGTGTCTGTCTCCGATAATAGACTAGACAAAATCTTAACCGCACATTGTATTGATTGAGCTTCCTTTTGTTGTTCCTTCATTCTTTTCTTCTTAGCTCTAGATTGCATGGCAGTTGCAATCTCCATTAGTTTGTACAACTCAATGCATCCATATTGATGGGTCCTTGTATACTTAATGCATCATCGTCCTCATCATCATCAATTTTCTGCTTAGAAGTAGGTGATACATGTATCACTTTAGGTGTTGGTTTCAATTCTCCCTCTTCTTTCTTCTCTTCTATCTTCTCCTTGTCCATTACTGGTGGTGTCTGTGTATCAACTGTTTCAGTGATCACCGGTGGCTCTTTCTCAGTCTTATTTTCTTTTCCTCTCTTCGGTTCCTATTCTTGTTGTTCAATCATTTGAACACCTTCAAATTGTATATCCTCAGCATGATATTTCTTTTCCTCCTTAGTACTTGTTACCTTAACTTCTGTATCATCATCTAGAATTATAACTGTTTTAGTTTGTACATTTACCGGTTCTGTCTTTTCTTCTTCATCTACTAGTTGGTTTTCCATAAAAATCTCATCAAGTGTCAAATCATTGATTTCAACATTGTCCGGAATATCTTCTGCCTTAAAATTCTCGAGTTGCTCTTCTTCCTCATCAGGTATCAAACCAAGTAACTTCTTCAATATCTACTCAGTTTCCATATGAACTAATTGGGTCTCACCAATTAATAGTCTTGTCAACCTTTTCTTAGCTCTAAAAGATGATTTAGCCTTTGCAAGAATTTCATCTATCTCCTCCTTTGTGGCTTCAGGTTGCAAGTTTTTAAGAATAAATTCTCTATCTTGTTTTATGGCTGCCTGCCATCTAGCATCAAGCTTATTATACAAAGAATTTGAAATCTTCCCAGCAATTCAATTAGGGCTTTACTACATTTATTCATCATAAAAACAACTGCATCCTCTATCTGCCTTTGTTCATCCTCACTATATTTATCATATAGTTTAGCCAAACCCTTAAGAACACCATATTCCTTAATATGCATTAACATCTTTTCAAAAGATGTAGGTTTAATTATCGATTTCTTGACGGATTTGACAATAGATGCTCCTAAAACCTTTGAATTTTTTTCACTAGCTCTTAGAGCTTTCTTCTCACCTTCTAATTCATTTTCTTCTTCATCATCAGCTGCTAGTTTCTTTTCTTTTTCCTTTTTCCTCTTCCCTATAGTTACTGGTGCTTTAGCTGCAGGGGGCTCAATGACTTTACCTTTTCTCTTGAATTTTATCTTGGAAGGTTTCTCCTTCTTTGCCTCTGCAGGTTTCTCCTTCTTAACCTTAACACTTCTTGTCTTCATACCAGTGTTGGTACCAGTTGAGGCACTAGATGCTCCTACTTGTTTAGCTTCAAATTTTTCTGTAGCCTTTGCTATTGCCTCCTTAGTAAATCCTTGTTGCTTAGCAAACTGATTAACTTCCTTTCTCACTTTCTTAGCAATTACTGGTTTTCTTAACTCAAAGTGCACTTCTAAAGATTTCTCTTTATAGGTTCCAAACCTCTCAGCAGTAGTATCTGATAACTCAATGATGAACAAATAGTATGAAACCGGTACTGAGAGGGGGGGGGGGGGGTGAATCAGTACAAACGAAAACACAATCCTAAACCAGTTTGTCAGCAGACATTGTGCTTTGACAGACAAACAATAATATCGGTCTTAAACAAAGTACAACCGACAAAACCCAGAATAACTAAGACAAGCATAAACTGGTTGACACTTATCTTTTCATACAATCTAATACTTCATTTCCATTTCACCCTAGTGCATGAATAGGTAATCTATCATCAAAGATATATAAACAACTAGATTAACATGATTTACCTTCAGACACAAATCACTTAAATCATCACATGAATAACACCACACATGACACAAAAATATTTCACGTGGAAACCCAACTGGGAAAAACCACAGTGGGGATGAATACCCACAAGCTATTTTTGAACTCTTTAGAAGTCCGCTCTGTTAGGAGCCTTGTCCGGTTAAAGACTGATATAATAGGTTCTGTTAGGAACCAATCATGTTAGGGATCACCCGGTTAAGGGATGGCTAGAATACCCGGTTAAGGGTTAAACCCCGTTAAAGGTTACCTTGTTAGAGAATTTCAAGAACTCAATGGTTTTGAGTCACCCTGTTAAAGGATTTACAATAAGCCAGTTAAAGCTACCCTGTTAAGGGATTTCCCAACTGTTGAAGTGGTTAGAGATCAATAGGTATTACAATGATCTGGTAACAACACTCAATGCCAATGCAGATCTGCTTTAGCTCCTCTTCACCTTCTGCACTTACACTCTGTAGGTATCACTTCTCTCTTTTGGTCTGGCAAGAATCACATATCTCTTCACTTGGATACTCACACACAACTTTTGCCAACAACCTCAGAAAGAGACACAATATCGACCTTATAGGAAACATATAGGTCAGTAGCATAAACCCTAAACCCTAAACCTGTTAGGTTGAGCAATTCAAATGGTTCAATCCTGACCATTGAGCATATTGCATTAAATGCAACAGTCTTGAACCAATCTCAAGACGTTCTCCATCGTTCGTTTTCCACCGATTTCATGGCGGCTGATAACCCATCATGCGTTATCACCATTTATAGACTTCACACATTCCTGAGGTAGATAGGGGCAATCTCCGTCATGCAAGATCCTTCACACGCACAAGGCTGTCGTGGCAACATGATCTATTCTTCGTTAAAATGTTAACTCATCACACAAAGTCACCGATTGAGTCACACAGGCTTGAGGCACTTCAACCAGAAACCCTAAAGTTGAGACTACCAGCCGGTAGTCATATAAAGCTTCCATGTATCGGTTCCCATAACCACATGCCGGTTCACCTTGAACAAACACACCACTTCACTTTGGCACATATACCGGTTCACAATGTTATACTGGTTCTCACATATACCGGTTCTCTCTTCTTCAAGATATTGACATCAATGACAACATACAGTGTCATCATGTCCTCATACTGGCTCACATAATGCCAAAAATCTCCCCCTTTGGCATTGATGGCAATATACAAAGATATCTCTCCGCTTCACATTTTCTCCCCCAATCTTTGCAGATATCTTCTCCACTTCACTTCTTCTCCCCCTTTGACAACAATGCCAAAGTGGAGGCATAAACTTCCCTGTTCCATTATGCTACTCCCCCTGAGGAGTAGCATCCTTCAACACATCAATCCTGAAGAAAAATTTGACTATGCAATACTTGACTGATGTGGAGCATATACCTTTAGTTTACCTCCTGAAGGGGAAACACCCCTCATTCACCTCTTAAGTACATAAATGTAGCCTTTGGGAGAGGCTTGGTTAATATGTCTGCTAACTGTTCCTTACTGGAAACATGTTCCAGTGCAATCTCTTTGTTGTGAACCTATTCCCTCAAGAAATAATACTTAAGCTCAAAGTGCTTGGTTCTAGAATGTAAAACCGAATTCTTGGAGATGTTAATTAAAATAGTATTGTCACAAAATATACTTACCAGTTTAGATACAAGAACTTTGAAGCCATTTAATACATGCTTCATCCAAATTGTCTGAGTGCAGTTCATGAAAGCTGCAACATACTCTGCTTCTACTATAGACTGAGAGATACAAATCTACTTCTTACTCATCGATGAGACCAGTCTACCACCAAGAAAGAATGCACCACCGGTTGCGCTCTTCCGGTCGTCCACATTACCTGCCCAATCAGCATCTGTGAATACTTTCAAGTTGAAGTCCTTGCCATATAGATACCACAATCCATAATCAATAATTCCCTTCAGATACCTAAGAATCCCCTTGACTATAACCAAGTGGGATTCTCTTGGACGTTTCTAGAACCTTGCAGTTATACCAACTGCATGTGCAATATCTGGACTTCTATGTGTTGGCATATGCACACTCCAATGAGACATTGTATGTGATTGAAGGTTTTGTCATTGATAGCAACCTTGCAATCTTATGGCACCGGCAAAGGCATTATACCGGCATCAGCAGATCACACTCTACACTGGCACTCAGGACACTGACACCAACACAAAAGAAACGAAGTATACCAGCACAGAGGCCGACAGGATTTTGTTATATTATATTTGGTTTATTATTGTAAAAATGTGTAAGCCGACTTGGCAAATTGTAAAATGACTCTTATATATAAAAGAGATCATTGTAGACATTTGATATAGATGAGTAGAAGCATATAGGAAAATATTAGGCATACCTATTGTGCGAAATATAGGTCAAGAGGTATATGTAAAGAACAGAGCAGGAACCGGTACTGAATCTAGCATTGAAGATGCTATTGTAAAGCAGTACAAGATATTGGATTTGTATAATCCCTATTGTAAGTCAGTGAGACTTCCCATTGAGCAGTGAGCTCTAGACAATTGGCCTTCCTGCATGTGCAAGCCCCTATTGTAAGTAATATTCTCTTATTGGCTAGTGAGTGAATATTGTGGGTCACAAATCCCATCGAGGTTTTTCCCACACCGGGTTTCCTCGTTAACATCTTGTGTTATGGTGTTCTTTTCATGTGGATGTTCTTGATTCTGTTTATTGCATTATTTCTTGCATACCGGTACACTGTTATATTATGTTCTGCATGTTTTAAGTTAAGAAATACTAATTACCTGTTAGATACTGATTCACCTCCCCTCTCAGTATCTGTGGGATCCCTAACAATTGGTATTAGAGCCTAGTCCTCTATTTTCAAAAGCCTAATAACTTGAGGAAGATCTTGACACTGGTAAAGATGGAAAATCTGATGAAGCAACTGGAAGGAGATCTTACAGAATATGATACAGAAAAGTTGAAAAATATCAAATTAGAAGATGATTTAAGGGTAGCTCATGACATCATTCAGTCACTTCAATAAAATTTTACTGTTGCAAGAAATAAGAGAAGAGAACTTTGTGAAAAATTGCAAAATGAGAATGATGAAAAGGAATCACTTAATGTTATGATAAGCAAGTTGAAACAAGAGATCATGACAACAAAAAATGAAATGCATGATATGACTATGAGAATTTGCAAAGAGATTGAGGATAGGAAGAAGAATAAAGAAGAATTGACCAGAAGACTAAGTGATGCAGCAAATGAGAACACAAGACTTAGCTATGAAAATGACATGTTGAAGACAAATCTGATGCATACTCAGAATGACTCAAATGAACTGATGAGACAAAAAGAAGTCTTAGAAAGAGAACTAGAAACTGCAAATCAACATAAAAAAAATTCAAGAAAAGCTCAAAGGAACTTGGCACCTTGCTGAAGAATCAAAAACCTAAAGGTGACACTTCTGGAATTGGCTTTGAAGTTGGTGAAAGTTCCGATACTGCAAATACTCAGGATCACAGCAAACCGGTACGACAAGCTAATGCTTATAAATTCAATGGTAAATGCTTTAATTGTAATAAGTATGGTCATAGAGAAAATGAATGTAGATCTAGAAATTATCAGAATATCAACACACCCACTGGTCAATGTTCTAAATGCAACAAAGTTGGTCACAATTCTGAAAACTGCAGAATGAATGTAAGATGTTATGTTTGTGGAAGATTTGGACATTTATCCAATCAATGCAGAACACAAACCATCATAGGTTATGGGAAAGCTATTCAGAAGAATAATGTAACTTGTTATGCATGTAACAAGATTGGGCATATTGCTAAATTCTTTAGAAGTAAAGGAACACCGGTAGACAACAAAAATTCTAGCTTGAAAGGTAAAGAAAAAGTTGAAGAGGTTAAGCAAAAATTCTCAAAACAATGGATTAGAAAAGCTAATCTAAATATTGGGAATACTCCTCCACCGGTAGAACAAACCAATACTTCACCAGCAGAACAGAGTGATGCTTCACCAAAAGGACAGTGGAGTGCTCCACCGGCAGGAAGTTCTTCATCTAATTGAAGAAAATTTCTTTGAGGGTTTGGCAATCTATTGATACATGTGCTATTATTCCCTCGGTTAGAGATAAGAAGTTGGAAATTACTTATTACCAGAAAACAATGTTAAGTGAATACTTAACCGACATGCAATTAATGTGGTAGATGGCAAAAAGACACTATAAAATTAAGGTTTTGGCTCCATTTCATTTCACTGAGATTTCAAATTTTTGAAGAGCGCGAAGATTTCGAGCTAAGGCATTTCGAGAAAGAAGCAAGAACACTCCAAGCAATCATCCATCCAAGGCAGTAAAAGGTATTTAATCATGGCATCCACCTCTGCAATTGAATATATAGCAAACCCTACTATTGTTGAAGTAATAAAAAGACCTAGGCCCATATTTCAGTTAGTTCCCGAGATAGCAAAGAAGGATGATACCTTAGGTGCTTTTTCTCAAATTCCTAAGGGAGTTGTATATGCTGAAGATCCCAGAATGTACATCCACTGCAACATTGAGGAATTAGGAGATGAGGAAATTAAAACCATGTATAAAACTATGATATGTGATAATACTGGCAATATAAAGGATGAACACAAGATCATTGAGACCCTAGGATTTACAGAGATCCTTAGCATTCTTGAATTTCCCAATGATGTGATTAGGATAGTTTTGAGCAGGGTACATGGAGAATTTTTCTAGTTAGATGCAATCCACAAAATCACCAAGGAAGCAGTGAAATCTCTCATAGGGTTACCGATCACTAGTAAAAGACCAGATAAAACCAAGAAAGTTTCCAATGACCTAGTTATAAACCTAACTAGTGCAACATTCGACAAGAGATCTCTAAGAGTTAATGATGTAACAGATATCAATGTGAGATTCATCAGTATGATATTAGGGTATAAAGCTACTCATGCTAATAGACGCAATTCAGTTTCAAGTGTATGCATTAAGGGTGCTTATGACATGGTCGCAAACAACGCAAAAATTGATATATGTGAGTGGTTAAAGGATGAATTAAATGACAACCTTGGAAAGATCAAGAAGGACAAGAAAGGAACTTTCAGATTTGGAAATCTGTTAGTATGCCTAATGCTACATATAACAAAACAGGTTCCCGGTATAGGTTACAAAGAACTTGGATATGACATACCGGTAGGCAAACAATTAACAGAACTATTCAATAACATGGGTGAGAACAAGGAAAGCAATATTAATGACTTTTTTCAAGCATTAAAGACCAAAATGAAGAAAGGAGTAAGGTTATCACAGAAGATTGTAGACAAATACAAAGATGAAATATGCTTTGTCATCAAGAAAGATGAAATCTGGATGGAAGCGGTCATCCCAAGGACAGTTTGGGTAATCGAGATGGGCTATGGAATAGATGATCACATAGTCGAAACATATGCTAAAGCACTTCTGGAAGCCCCCAGAGAACCTAAGGAAGAAATATTTGGCAGTGTAGAAAATATTGAAAGATAAATTCAATCAAAGAAAAGGGTGAAAAAGGTTGAGGCAGTTGAAAGGAAAGGGTCCAGACAAGCAAAAGCCATCAAAGAAGATGTATTGAAGAAAACCGACATAACAGAGGATGAGTTAGCAGCTCCATAGCCTAAAACTCACCTATCACCGGTAGGTACTTCTTCAGGAAGTGACATGCCTACAACTTTCAAAAGAGTTGTAAGAAAAAGAGATCCCTCACCAACAACCACACCCTCACCCAGGAGGACAAGGCAAAAGCTATAAGCAGTGAGATCTCCGGTAAGAAAGGCCACAGCAAAGAAGAAACTGGCACCCAAGAAGAAGAAAAGGACAAACAAAGACTTGGCCCCTCTTGATATACTGCTAAATGAAATCACAGAGGAAGGTAAACTAAAGAATATAGAGAAAATATATGACACTCTAACAGCTGATGAAAAAGAGCAAGTTGAAAACAGTGTTATATTGCACATGGATATGTACAAGAAATTTTTGATGGAAGTAGTCAATGAAATACCAGATGAATTATTCAAAAGACTAGAGGAAAGAAGACAAGCAGTGATAGAATTGGATAAGAAAATGAAAATTGAAAAGTTACTTGCTGTATATCTAGTAAACTCTCCACAAGAAATTGATGACCTAATTGCTCAAGCCAACCGGACAGTATTTTCTACTACACACCGGCACGTTGCCTTAATGGTAGGAAGAGTTAATGAGGTAACAAAGGAAACAGAAAATGGATGGGATATATTCCTGGTTGAGAAAGAAAAACAAGAAGAGTACATGAACCCCAAACCTATAAAATTTTATCAGAAAGATAGAGACAAGGGGAAAGGAAAAGTTGGTGGACCACCTAGTATCAAAGTTAGAGACAACTTACCCCCACCTTCTTTAATTACTCCACCGGTAAAATCAACAACTATTGAAGATCAACCGGCAGCCGAGAGTATGGATGTAGAGGATAATAATCCTAATCCTGAAGTCCTATATACTGTGAATGTTGATACTCAGAAGATCAACATAGTAATAGACAAAGATACAATAGAAAAGACAGATATGGCTAGTGAGCCTTCGGTGACTAAGGAAATTGATAAACCAGCAGAAGATAAAGAGAAAAAGGTAGAGACTGAGACACAGACTGAGGAAATTGAACATACAGAGAAACAAACAGAGCTAAAGGCTCCAGAACAACAACAACCGGAATAGGTACATAATGAAACAGTGCCACCGACAACTAGTGAAGTAGGAAAACCATTGCTTAAAGAAATACAGACACAAACAGACCTACCCAAGGTCAAAACAAGCTTGGTTACTTCCACCGATACTCAGATTGTTGATTCATTGTCAAGCTTCAAATCAACCAATGTGACTGAGGTACTACTTGTTTCTATCAAAAAAATAACCAACTGCAGCTCACAGGCTTACAATGCAATTGATGATACCATACCAATTTTGAAGGTAATTGCTCCTAACTGTAATATAGATAACAAAGATTCTTTAGGACAATTGGATACACTGTGTAAATATATCTCAGAAAATATTGAGAAAATAAAAGAAGAGTCAGTTAAGGATAAAGTAGAAGTTGAAAAACATAAATTCTTTGATGAGCAAATAAAGAAGTGTAATAGAGATTTTGACACACTTCTACTGGAATTATGTAATTTGTTGAAAGAGTACAAAAATCTGTACAAAGATACCTGTAAAACAAACTTTTTGACTGTAGATATTGACAAGAAAATGAGCAAGGTATAGGATGAAATCAATAAACTTGCAGATAGTTTTGTCAACTCACCTGATACACTATCAGTTTTTGAGGAGAAGATAACAAATTTTGAGGAAGAACTACTCAAATTGGAAAGAGAGAAAGAAAGAATAATAAGTAAGGCAAAACATTTGAGATCAAAACTAAGTCCAAGATTGGACTATCTAGCATCTCCGTGGAAGGAAATTTCCGAGGCACTAATACAGGGCAACAAAACACCGGCAAAGCATTTGCAGCATCTCACCGGTACAGTGAAGAGAACATAGACAACAATAAAGGATAGAAAGAAGTTTATGGAAAGTATAAACTTGATTTTGGGAGATCTTTTTCAAATTATAACTACCCAGCTACAAGGTTAAAACCACAAACTCTACTGACATCTTGACAACCTTTGTCATTGATGCCAAAGGGGGAGTAGTGGGATTAAAAATTCAAATCACAGGAATCATATGCTTAGGAGGAGCTCTCACATTTTTGGTAACATTTTTGGACTACACATTTTTGGATAGTTTTTGAAATTTCTCATGAGTGTTGCCATCAATGCCAAAGGGAGAGATTGTTGGCATATGCACACTCCAATGAGACATTGTATGTGATTGAAGGTTTTGTCATTGATGGAAACCTTGCAATCTTATGGCACCGGCAAAGGCATTATACTGGCATCAGTAGATCACACTCTACACCGGCACTCAGAACACCAACACCAGCACAAAAGAAAGGAAGTATACCAGCACAAAGGCCGACAGGATTTTGTTATATTATATTTTGTTTATTATTGTAAAAATGTGTAAGCCGACTTGGCAAATTGTAAAATGACTCTTATATATAAAAGAGATCATTGTAGACATTTGATATAGATGAGTAGAAGCATATAGGAAAATATTAGGCATACCTATTGTGCGAAATATAGGTCAAGAGGTATATGTAAAGAACAAAGCTAGAACCGGTACTGAATCTGGCATTGAAGATGCTATTGTAAAGCAGTACAAGATATTGGATTTGTATAATCCCTATTGTAAGTCAGTGAGACTTCCCATTGAGCAGTGAGCTCTAGGCAGTTGGCCTTTCTGCATGTGCAGGTCCCTATTGTAAGTAATATTCTCTTATTGGCCAGTGAGTGAATATTGTGGGTCACAAATCCCATCGAGGTTTTTCCCACACCGAGTTTCCTCGTTAACATCTTGTGTTATGGTGTTCTTTTCATGTGGATGTTCTTGATTCTGTTTATTGCATTATTTCTTGCATATCGGTACACTGTTATATTATGTTCTGCATGTTTTTAGTTAAGAAATACTAATTACCTGTTAGATACTGATTCACCCCCCCTCTCAGTATCTGTGGGATCCCTAACAATTGGTATCAGAGCCTAGTCCTCTATTTTCAAAAGCCTAATAGCTTGAGGAAGATCTTGACACCGGTAAAGATGGAAAATCTGATGAAGCAACTAGAAGGAGATCTTACAGACTATGATGCAGAAAAGTTGAAAAATATCAAATTAGACGATGATTTAAGGGTAGCTCTAAACATCATTCAGGCACTTCAAGAAAATTTTACTGTTGCAAGAAATAAGAGAAGAGAACTTTGTGAAAAATTGCAAAATGAGAATGATGAAAAGGAATCCCTTAATGATATGATAAGCAAGTTGAAACAAGAGATCATGACAACAAAAAATGAAATGCATGATATGAATATGAGATTTTGCAAAGAGATTGAGGATAGGAAGAAGAATGAAGAAGAATTGACTAGAAGACTAAGTGATGCAGCAAATGAGAACACAAGACTTAGCTATGAAAATGACATGTTGAAGACAAATCTGATGCATACTCAGAATGACTCAAGTGAACTGATGAGACAAAAAGAAGTCTTAGAAAGAGAACTAGAAACTGCAAATCAACATAAAGAAAAATTCAAGAAAAGCTCAAAGGAACTTGGCACCTTGCTAAAGAATCAAAAACCTAAAGGTGACACTTTTGGAATTGGCTTTGAAGTTGGTGAAAGCTCTAGTACTGAAAATACTTAGGACCACAACAAACCGGTAAGACAAGCTAATGCTTATAAATTCAATGGTAAATGCTTTAACTGTAATAATTATGGTCATAGAGAAAATGAATGTAGATCTAGAAATTATCAGAATATCAACACACCCACCAGTCAATGTTCTAAATGCAACAAAGTTGGTCACAATTTTGAAAAATGCAGAATGAATGTCAGATGTTATGTTTGTGGAAGATTTGGACATTTATCCAATCAATGCAGAACACAAACCGGCATAGGTTATGGGAAAGCTATTCAGAAGAATAATGTAACTTGTTATGCATGTAACAAGATTGGGCATATTGCTAAATTCTGTAGAAGTAAAGGAACACCGGTAGACAACAAAAATTCTAGCTTGAAAGGTAAAGAAAAAGTTGAAGAGGTTAAGAAATAATTCTCAAAACAATGGATTAGAAAAGCTAATCTAAATATTGGGAATACTCCTCCACCGGTAGAAAAAACCAATACTTCACCGACAGAACAGAGTGATGCTTCACCGAAAGGACAACGTAGTGCTCCACCGGTAGGAAGTTCTTCATCTAATTGAAGAAAATTTCTTTGAGGGTTTGGTAATCTATTGATACATGTGCTATTATTCCCTCGGTTAGAGATAAGAAGTTGGAAATTACTTATTACCGAAAAACAATGTTAAGTGAATACTTAACCGACATGCAATTAATGTGGTAGATGGCAAAAAGACTATAAAATTAAGGTTTTGGCTCCATTTCATTTCACCAAGATTTCAAATTTTTGAAGAGCGCGAAGATTTCGAGCTAAGGCATTTCGAGAAAGAAGCAAGAACACTCCAAGAAATCATCCATCCAAGGCAGTAAAAGGTATTTAATCATGGCATCCACCTCTGCAATTGAATATATAGCAAACCCTACTGTTGTTGAAGTAATAAAAAGACCTAGGCCCATATTTCAGTTAGTTCCCAAGATAGCAAAGAAGGATGATACCTTAGGTGCTTTTTCTCAAATTCCTAAGGGAGTAGTATATGCTGAAGATCCCAGAATGTACATCCACTACAACATTGAGGAATTAGGAGATAAGGAAATTAAAACCATGTATAAAACTGTGATATGTGATAATACCGGCAATATAAAGGATGAACACAAGATCATTGAGACCCTAGGATTTACAGAGATCCTTAGCATTCCTGAATTTCCCAATGATGTGATTAGGATAGTTTTGAGTAGGGTACATGGAGAATTTTTCTGGTTAGATGCAATCCACAAAATCACCAAGGAAGCAGTGAAAGCTGTCACAAGGTTACCGACAACCGGTAAAAGACTAGATAAAACCAAGAAAGTTTCCAATGACCAGTTATAAACCTAACTGGTGCAACATTTGACAAGAGATCTCTAAGAGTTAATGATGTAACAGATATCAATGTGAGATTCATCAGTATGATATTAGGGTATAAAGCTACTCATGCTAATAGACTCAATTTAGTTTCAAGTTTATGCATTAAGAGTGCTTATGACATGGTCACAGACAACACAAAAATTGATATATGTGAGTAGTTAAAGGATGAATTAATTGATATATGTGAGTGGTTAAAGGATGAATTAAGAGTGCTTATGCATTAAGAGTGCTTAGGATCATGATTTAGCTTGACATACCAAGGAATGGTCTTGATAGATTCCTCTTTCTTTTCTTCTTCATCCTCATCTCCATCAGTATCAGCATCTACATCTACCAGTGTAGGAACACTGTTACTGGTACTTGGTTGACTGGCAACCGGTTCCTAGAAGGTTACAACCGGTTCACTTACTACTAGTTTCCTTAGTTTTCTCAGAGGTTTCATCAACTCTTACATTGATGCTTTCCATAATTCTCTAAGTCCTATTATTGAAACACTTGAGAGCTTTGCTCTTGGTGGAATACCCTAGGAATATTCCCTCATCACATTTCACATCAAATTTGCTCTGGTGTTCGCTCCTTGTGATGTAACATTTGCTACCAAACACTCTAAAGTAGCTAACCATAGGTGTCTTACCGGTCCAATACTCATAAGGAGTTTTATCCTTACCTTTCTTGATGAGTACTCGGTTCATTGTGTAGACTGCAGTGCTCACTGCTTCTCTCCAAATCGTGTGAGCTACCTTTCCTTGGATCAGCATAGTTCTAGCTACTTCAACCATAGTCTAGTTATTCCTCTTTGCTAGGCCATTGTACTGTGGAGTCCGGGGGGCAGACAGTGAATTCCCCAGAAGTGAATTCCCCTCCTTGATTAGTTCTCAAGGACTTGATCCTTTTACCGCTTTCCTTCTCCACTAATGCTTTGAAAGCTTTGAACTTTACAAAAGCTTCAGACTTATCTTTCAAGAATGTGACCCACATCATTCTTGAGTAGTCATTAGTGAGAATCATGAAGTACCTATCACCCTACACACTCCTAGTTTTTATAGGACCACACAAATCAGTATGCACAAGATCAAGCAAATTGTCAGCAGTGAAAGGTTTACCTTTAAAGGTTGAGGAAGACATTTTCCCCAGTTGACACTCTCTGCACAAGGTATTTTCCGGTTTGCTCAGCACTGGAAACCCTCTAACTGCCTTGATCTTACTGGCCTTCACAATGTTATCAAAGTTTACATGGCAGAGTCTCCTATGCCATATCCAGCTATCATCAAATTTAGCCATAAGACATGTACTTATATTTGCATTCAGTTGAAATAGGTTACCTTTGGTTTGCATGCCGGTAGCCACCAATTCACCATTCTTTCCTTTGATTCTGCAACTCCATTCTTGAATTCCAGAGTGAGACCACTATCATTCAGCTGGGCAACACTCAGAAGGTTGTGTCTTAGACCATCAACCCAATACACATTGTCAGCACTACTCTTTCCATTCAGAGAGATGGACTCTCTGCCTTTGACCATACATGGTGCATCATTACCAAAGAGAACCACACCACCATCATACTCTTCCAAGGATAGAAACTTGCTCCAGTCACTAGTCATATGGTGAGAATAGCCACTGTCAATGATCCACTCATTGGAATTATCAAAGTGGGAGACAAGAGCCTTCTTGTCTGACACATCTTCCTTGACAGCAACAAACATAATATCTTCATTTTCTTCATCTTCTCACTCTTCATTTGTGACACCTTCATCTGTATTTACCGGCTCTTTTAGGAATTTTCCTGGCAAGAAGAGCTTCAAATGCCATCAGAATCTCTTCATCATCCATTTCTCTGCTCTGTCTTGGTTCACCACTATTGCTAGCTTCTTTTCCTTTTCTGGATGGTACAACAGAAGCTTTAAAAGCTGATTCAGTCTTTTAAACACTGCCATAAAAACTATTTAGCTCATAGGCTGTCAACTTTGCAATGATGGAGTCTAGGGATACCTTAGTCTTGTCTATTGATCTCAGCTCCTAAATAGCAGCAAACCTTATTGCATAAACCAGTAATAAGGATCTCAGGAATTTGCTTACCACGATGGAATCTTCCATTTTACCATCTGCACTCTTGATATCTCCAACAATAGTTTTGATTCTTATTCCATACTGTTGAATGGTCTCATCTTCAACCATCCGCATGTCTTCAAACTTCCCTCTAAGGCTTTCTTCCTTAGCTTGTTTTACATGTTCATCACCGCCATAGATATTTTCAAGAGTATCCCATACTTCTTTGGGATTTACTTTATCTTGGACATCAATAAACTCAATGTCCGATAAACTGCTAATTAGGGCTTCCATGACTTGCCCATTCTCCCGCACCTCTGTCTTTTGGTCATCAATGGGAGTACCGATAGGGGCAACATAAGCATTCTCAACATAGCTCCAGTGTTGAGCACCCATGCTTCTGATGTATATCTTCATTCTGTCTTTCCATATACTGAAATTATCTCTGTTGAAATTTGGACCTTCCCTCTTCATCATTATACTGGGATCTTTTCCTCAAGCGGTTAAGCTTATAACATAGAGGACCTGGAGGACACTCTAATACCAATTGATAACTCAATGATGAACGGATAGTACCAAACCGGTACTGAGAGGGGGGGGGGTGAATTAGTATAGACAAAAACACAATCCTAAACCAGTTTGTCAGCAGACTTTGTGCTTTGACAGACAAACAGTAACACTGGTCTTAAACAAAGTACAACCGGCAAAACCCAGAATAACCGAGACAAGCATAAACTGGTTGACACTTATCTTTTCATACAATCTAATACTTCATTTCCATTTCACCCTAGTGCATGAACAAGTAATCTATCATCAAAGATATATAAACAACTAGATTAACATGCTTTACCTTCAGACACAAATCACTTAAATCATCACATGAATAACACCACACATGACACACAGATTTTTCACGTGGAAACCCAACTAGGAAAAACCACGGTGGGGATGAATACCCACAAGCTATTTTTGAACTCTTTAGAAGTCCACTCTATTAGGAGCCTTGTCCGGTTAAAGATTGATACAATAGGTTCTGTTAGGAACCGATCCTGTTAGGGATCACCTAGTTAAGGGATGGCTAGAATACCCGGTTAAGGGTTAAACCCTATTAAAGGTTACCTTGTTAGAGGATTTCAAGAACTCAATGGTTTTGAGTCACCCTGTTAAAGGATTTACAGTAAGCCGGTTAAAGCTACCCTATTAAGGGATTTCCCAACTATTGAAGTGGTTAGAGATCAACAGGTATTACAATGATCTGGTAACAACACTCAATGCCAATGCAGATCCGCTTTAGCTCCTTTTCACCTTCTGCACTTACACTCTACAGGTATCACTTCTCTCTTTTGGTCTGTCAAGAATCACGTATCTCTTCACTTGGATACTCACACACAACTTTTGCCAACAACCTCAGAAAGAGACACAACATCGACCTTATAGGAAATAGATAGGTCAATAGCATAAACCCTAAACCCTAAACCTGTTAGGTTGAGCAATTCAAATAGTTCAATCCTAACCGTTGAGTATATTGCATTAAATGCAATAGTCTTGAACCAATCTCAAGACATTCTCCATCATTCATTTTCCACTGATTTCATGGCGGCTGATAACCCATCACGCGTTATCACCGTTTACAGACTTCGCACATTCCCAAGGTAGATAGGGACAATCTCCTTCATGCAAGATCCTTCACGCGCACAAGGCTGTCATGGAAACACAATCTGTTCTTCGTTACAATGTTAACTCATCACACAAAGTCACCGATTGAGTCACACAGGCTTGAGGCACTTCAACCGGAAACCCTGAAGTTGAGACTACCAATCGGTAGTCATAAAAAGCTTCCATGTACCGGTTCCCATAACCACATGCTGGTTCACCTTGAACAAACACATCGCTTCACTTTGGCACATATACCGGTTCACAATGTTATACCAGTTCTCACATATGCCGGTTCTTGGTAACATACCGGTTCTCTCTTCTTCAACATATTGACATCAATGACAACATACAATGTCATCATGTCCTCATACTAGTTCACATTATGCCAACAGTATCTACCGATTGTGCTAGAAAGTGTTCAACATAAGCAACCAAAAGTTCTTCTTCAACTTCGTAGCCCATAGGCATCACTCAAGTTGTCCTAGGATCAACTGCCTCCATCTGACATGTGTCTGTGTCAACCAAAAAACATATGGTATCCTCATATTTCTTAACAACCCGTGCCGATATCCTCTCTCTTGTATGCATCTTTTTATGTAAATCTTTGAAATAAACCCAAGCAATCTTAACAAAATCATTACCCAACATCCCGATGCTTTTCATCATCTATAACAATGCTGGTGTGTCCTTAGACCACTGGACATCACCGATACTAGGAAAGAAATTTTGAAAATAGAAGAAAAATCCAACAATCAGTTCTCCAAATTTAAACTTTAGTCTTTTGTCTTTCTTGATGGATTCAAGATTGAGCACCAACTACAAATCATAATCAACATTTTCTTTGATCATCCGGTAAGCAATATGGATGGCTACAATAGGGATGTTGTTCATCCTGCTATAATGATATACCAGGTATCCTATGACCATTGAAGCAAATTTTATTGCGAGATCATCAATCTCATTAATAGTCATAGCTCTTCCTTCCCATCATGACTTGGTCAACTCAACAACATCATTCTTAGGAATTGATCTCAGTACTGGAATTTCATTGATGAAACACAACCCAATTACTACATGAATCACTTCTTTGGTGATCTTATGTGGTCGATCAAGCCACATAAACTAGTCATGCACACGACTCAAAACATATCTCACAAGATCATCTTCAAAATCATCAATAGAATTTAGTGCACGGTGAAAACCTTTATCGGTAACCCTCCTATACTGTTCTTTCAATACTCTATCTTTGTCACACATTACCCTATATTGATTGAATATAGCAAAAATTCCAAGATCTTCCAACTTACAGTGAATGTATGATCTAATATCCTCTACATGAAAAACTTCATATGGGACTTCGGATAGGGCTCCGATGGGATCGGTTTCAATGGATTTAAAAGGGCACCTCTTAAACTCTGAACGAGGCTTGACTGTAACATCTACAAAATGTCATGCATCCATCTTCAAAGATTCAGACTTAGAAACAAATAATAGGATTTGTTGGATAAATACCTTTCAATGCTTCCACAACTAGGGTTTCAACACTGAGAATGCACTTTCACCAATTACCGATCGTAGATCACTCCAAATCTTCTATTAATTTGATCAAATTCTGCTCACACAAGCTCTTCTCTACTCTTTTCGCTCTCTGAGTGCTCTCAAGAATGCAAAGTGACAAATGATATTGAAAAAGTCATTTTATTTGCTCAATACCTACTATATTAAATGCTATTCCCGGTTGTATAAACAAACAAAACACCATTCAATATACTACCGGTTCACTAATAAACTGTCTCCTCTACCGGTTATGATTTACCAGTTGGCCTAAAAGACTAACACCCCTGGAACCCATACTTGCAAAGCATGCCAATCAAGGAGATGAGTTACATATGGATGATAAGGTTTAAGTAAAGACACATGAAAATAATCGTTCAATTGAGCCAGAGCATGTGACAAAGCAAGTCTATATGCACTAGGTAAATATCTTCCAATATGTCAAAAGGACCCACATATATCGGAGCCAATTTGGAAGGTTTACCGAAAGAAATAGAACTTTGGTGGGTTCTTGTCACAACCCTTAATATGAACTATATATCTAAAATTTATCAAGTTAATTATTTGATAATGGAAAATACAATAATAATATATAGTTTTATAGTTTTGATTACGAATGTCTTTGAATTTTTTTAGAAAAAGAGATAATATATATAATTAAGAAGGTTAAATGTTCTATTATGTTTAACTATACTTTTTTATTTAATTAGTCAAAATCATAAATAGACATTAAAATAGTTATTTTTATTTATTAAAAAGCAGCATTGACTAGGGCGATGACCCTTTAACATAGTCAAAGACTATCAACATCCCAAGAACAATAGACCCTCTCAGACAGGCAAACAAAAGAGCCCGCAAGACCAAAAACAAAACTGACCCAAATCAAGGAGGAATGGAAACATCCAAGCCTTAATTGGGAAAGGGGGAAGGACCTCCTCTTCCACCTATGGTGAAAAACCATCCATACAATACTATCCTTAGAGTCAATAAAGGAGAAATCGTTCAGAAGGGGGTCCATGTGAAAAGCACCAGTAGATTCATCAAGAAGGAAGCTGCAAAGAAGCCACAAAAGATTGAATAGGTACCACATTAGGTGTAGCATAGGTAGCTTCTGGAGGTTGCAAAGGAGTTGCAGAACAAGGTTGCGAGGTCACAAAATCTGAAGGAATGCCAGTAAGATCAGTAGGTGGCTCTTCACCTGATCCATCCGAAAGCTCCTCTGAAGCATATATAGTAAAATAGTTATTGTTTTGAACATGTAATTATTGGAATTTTGATCCACGGTAAAGAGTAGTTGGACTTGAATTTAGGGGAGAGTCCTTATTGTTGCATTGATTATGCTATAACTGCGAGACGTCCTTCATAATTTGTACTTTTTCCAACGACCAAAACTGTCATACACTCGAATTAATAGTAGAAAATGGGTTTATGAGAGTACATAATGAACTTCAATAGGGGAAAGGACCTAGTAGTTGAGCATGTACCAATTGTTGTGAGGGTTGTTGATACCTTTTGTTCCAAAAAATGAACAAATAAAACCTATTGTTTGAAACAAAAAATATCAATTTTTGTTAGGAAATGTACCAACAGTTGTTAGGAAATGTACCAATAGTTGTTAAGAAATGTACTAATATTGTAAACATTAACCAATCAGGTGATGCCATGTCAGCTGCACAACTATTGGGGTCTCTTTTGCATGCCTATTGGTCTCACTTTTTTGGGGGGTTGTTTTGGACACCTTGGCAAAAAGCATGCTGATGTGGCATCATATTTGATGATGTGACCCTAAAACCTTAGTTATAAGTAGGGGACTTGCCAAGTAAGCTGCTGTAAAAAAATTAGAGTGATTTGAAATTTCCAAGTAGGATTTTGAGAAGCGCAAGTTAGGGTGCACAACTACTAGGTCCTTTCCCCTAGTAAATACATGAATCATGTGTTTCAAAAATATTTTGGGAATCATACCCTGAGAACCCTTTCCCCTAGCCTTGAAGATATCTTGATAGAATTTATTTTTTTGTTTGGTGTGGTGTATCTAACCATCTTGGATAGGCAATAGACAAGATTTTAGTTCTAATCAGTATTATGAGTGGACTTTGAATAATAAGATTTGATTATGATGTCCTTATTGAAATTTGAATGATTAAATGAAAAAAAAAATCTATCATTTAAATAGCATTATAACTCTTCAATGATTGAATGATTTGTAGATGTCTTAGTCATTAGTGTTCTATCATTTAAATAGCATTATAAATACTCTATGCCTATATATAAATAAAAGTAATTTTAGACATCTTATTGATAGTATGATAGTGAAGCTAAGAGAGATTAACTAGATATATTTTTTTATTTTAAAAAAGAAAAGTATAACTAGATATGTAAGTGAAGATATTATCTTTGTGTAGGGAAAACTATAAAAGCTAGTACTCAATCATGATTTAATAAATGTGTAGAACTTAAAATCCTCATTCTATGGAAATCAAGGTGGTACTTAAATCTTTTGGATCAAGTTTAGAGATCTAATTAGGTGAGAGTTATGAAGCTATATATATTCACACAATCTAATAGTTGTAGAATTTTCAATTGGATTTTATCATATACCTTTTGTTTATGTTAAATGTAGTAATGTTATAAATAATAATTTTATAGATATTTTAAATATAATGTTAAGTGTGAGATTTAGTTCTAGTGGTGTTGATTAGTAAGGATTAGACAAGGATTCCTTAGTAAATCTTTTTTTGTAATACCATTTTGAGGTAACATAATAGTCCACTCTTATTCCTAAATTAGTAAACTATCCTTGTTATTAGTACGAGGCTTATGATTCATCAAAGATAAAAGAATAAGTATGGTAGTAAGATGACATGCTAGGATAGGGTATATTCAATTCTTTATCTTAAATATTATGGTTCTTAAAATACCACATATGATTTCATACAATTAAGTGTGGATCATCCAATTTTACCTTATCTTTCCCATTTGTAAACAAGTAGACATTAATCAATGATAACTTTTGAGGCTCCTTAATAACTAAGGTCTTGAAGTTGGTACCAAATATGCTTCTTGATCTTTTTATTTGAGTATGTGTATAATTTAGAATACTTGTGATTGAAGTTTTATTCAATTTTTGTTGAGTAGACAAGAATATATGCATAGATTGATACATATTAAATTATAAGAGTGCTTGTGTAGACTGGAGCATATGCCTAGAGTATTGCACCATAAGTACTTGTATTCTCTTAAATGCTCTTGCATTCTTGTGTAGATTTTTATATGACTTTTTAAGAATGTATGTGCTCTTTTATTCCTTTGTGTGCTCTTATAGGCTCTTGTATGTACTTATGTTCTCTCATACGCCTTGGCATGCTCCCAAGTTTTCTTGTAGCCTTTCTATGCTCATGCATGTTGTGTGAGCTTCTATATGCATGGTTGTGTGATCATTGTATCTCATGTGTGTATTGGACGGGTGTCGAAAATGGAACAACAAGGGAGGGTAAATCTCAACACCTGATTTACCTGCCGATAATCAACATAAATATTTGTCCAAAGTGTTTAATCAATATGATTTATGATGATTTATTTCTTACCTCCTGCCATATCATGAAAATCAGATTGCATAGTCATAGGTGATATGCTTGTCAAATATTTTCATGTTACACCAGATTCCATCTCTTGCCAGTTTTGAGTCACTGGACTTCTTCGTGCAGGGTCGACAGTTCTTCATGCCAAGAAAAACTCTAGGGAAGCATAAATGCTTTGCGGTTGGGCAGTAGCTCTCTGGCAGTGATCTCGCCTGTGTTGTAAGCGTGGGAGATAGATGTTGGGAGTCCTTGTTAGGATGATATTCAACTTTTTATTATTTATTCATTGTAATCGACTTTATGGTCTCTTGTACTAGTGAAATTTTCTTATGTTTTGAAAATCTCTTGGCTCATGTATTTTAAATATTGTGTCAACTTATATTAAACAATGTGTCAAGCTATAAAATTATGTAACTATTTTTTGTATATTGAGCATAATGGATTAATTGTTAAAATATTTTTTCTTAACTATGTGTAGTTATGTGTAATGTTGTTGTAATTATACCAATTTCATATTTTAATAATACATGGAGGTCTTTACAATTCTAACTCTCAAAAAGACTTTATCCCCCATTACAAACTATTGAAAAGACCTATGCTGCCTCTTTTTAGTCTTTCCTTGATCAATCTCATTTGATTCTTATTTCTTTAAGCATGTTTATCCCAATCACAATTCTATCTTCTATCATGTCCTAGCTAAATGGGTGTGTGACACTTTCACCCATATAGAGCTTCAAATGGTGTCATTCCTAAAGATGCATGGTATGAATTATTATACGCAAATTCTACCAATGATAGATACTCTTCCCATTTATACTATTGATCCATATAGTACATTCGATGGAGACCCTCAACCACTTGATTTACTCTTTCTATTTGCCCATCTATTTGCGAATGATAGGCTAAGTTGAATTTCAATTTGGCTCACTACACCAATTCAACATTGTCTAAAATCTGGAAGTGAAACTTGTGTCCCTATCTGAAATGATAATTTCAAGGACTCCACGAAAACAAAAAAATCCTAAACAAACTTCTTGGCTAAAACCCATGATCCATCTTTGATATTTCTAGGGATAAAATGTGCTACCTTTGTCAACTCATGTAATACTACTAAAATGCAGTCATGCCAATTATTTGACATTAGAAGTCTTTGAACAAAATCTATACCAATTACTTTCCATTTATACTCTACTAAATTGTGGGGAAATATAAGTCAAGTTTTGGATGCATATGCTCAGCCTTAACTCGCTAACACTCTAGACATTTGGCCACAAATGCTATCACATCTTTCTTAAGCTTTGACAAAAAATATAAGGGCGTCAATTTTACAACCATTTTGGTCACTCCAAGGTGACCCAAGTAAGTTGTATTATGAACTTCTTCAAGGATAAGCTTCCTTAAATCTCCAAAGTTAGGAATGTGAATCCTCCCTTGACACCACATTAAGCCATAAAATTCAAGCATGCATCCATGAAATCACAAATCAAAGGGATATGCTGGTAATGCTTTCTTAACATTATTGTAGTGTTCATCCCCTAAAAGTTGTTGCACAACTTGTCTTAAGTTAGTCCTTGTCGTGGCTATGACCACTAAATTGTTGAACACACCACAAGACTAAGAGGGGGGGTGAATTAGTCTGAACCTTAAAACAATTTATTTATAATCTTTTAAAATTTGTATCTCAATTAACTTATTTCTCCAATTATGAAACATGAAACCATAAAGAACAACACACACAAGAACACCAGATTTATGTGGTAAACTCAAGAAGGGAAAAACCACGTTGAGAATCACACTCATAATATGAATAGCTGATTGCAATATTTTAGGATCAAGGCCAAGGAATCTCATTGCACCTAATTAAACTTAAAAAAAAAAGGTGCACAACCATAGGGAAAGATATAAGGGACTTGCATTATTGAGACACAATCTTAGGGCAAGATACAAAGACTACACAAGCTACCAAAAGGACTCACTATCTTCCAGCAAGTATAGGGAAATGATGAATTGAAATGAACATGATCTCTTGAGCATAAAACTATCTTTGAACCACTGTGTCAAGTGAATAATATCATAGAAAACTCATCTCACTTCATTCATTGTCTCAAAACACTGTCACACTGAAGATATGATCATCAAAGCTCATCACAAACTAAAATTCTCACTTCTTAATCTTCACATATGCTTGCATATCATTCACATCCAATTCACAATAATTAAGGCATTCACAACTCCATTTATACTAGGTTATTCATTAAAACTATCAACTAGGTCAACCATAGACATAATATACATGAATTACATAAAGTTGGCCACCCAGAACAAAATTATACAATGTGGTCCACTCTAAGAGATAAAGAGGATCCAAATACATCACAACACATCTTCATAAATTGATTCCAATGAACCACACACCCTAGCATATCCTCCAAATTCGACATAAAATGTAATGTGTAGAAAAATATTGAAGCACATTAACAAGTCAACTCAAAAATAATTGCGCAATGCAATTAATCAATGTAGATTTTCATACGTTATGGTAATACCCATATTAACTTTCTACATCTACCTCCAATGCATGTCCAAACCAAAAGAGTATGATCCAAAAGAATAAATCCATTGAGTCAACTAAAGACCAACACAACTGACAACACTGAATGTAGAACAACATAGATTCACTTGTCGATCAAACCAACACTAGAAATCTAAAATGGACCATTGCACAAACCATATGAATATGTCCTCCAAGCCACAATAATTGAGAAATCACAACAGAGCAATGCCGAGTATTTTTCAGACTACTCATGAGAGACAACCTCATTGTCAACAAATCACCACAACCAACTTCGTCATTTGAGCAACTGAGGACTAAAAAACATGATAGTGCAACATCCACAAAATGTAGACATTATATCTAGAACCACAAGCCAACATCATCAAGAACTAGAGTAATGTAGACGATTCTTCCATAAGGACATTAAATACTCTTTCCTACATATTGTAACTTCCAATACAATAGCCTCCTAGAAACACCTCATACTTACTCAACATCACCACCAGACAACATAACAACATCTGAAGATTCATTTTTAGACTATTTTTTGCATCCACACAACTAAATAGCTCCAAATTTCTCTTTAGTTATATTACCTCAACACATAATCATAGACAACACAAACTATTTCATCACCAAACAAGTTTGACATCAATGACAACACACCTCAAGTTTCCAATAATCTCCCCCTTTGTCATTGATAGCAACACTTGTACCACCAATCGGCAATAAACAACTTCCAACTATATCTCTCTCCCCCTGTGACATGAAGGACAAATGACACAATATTGCAAACAATAATTCTCTCTCTCCATTCCAGTTATAACTCTGATAACTACAAATATCCCTTTGATAAGGATATCTCTTTTTTGCAACCATTTTCTTGCAACCAGGGAATCACAACCTCCATTGCTCCCCCTAAGAGGAGCCACCACATCAATCCATGAGACAAAAGATAAACTTTGAATCTTCTGCTAGAAAGATGCACCACTTTTGTGCATCTAGTTTGAAGGAGGGGAAATTACCCCTAATTTCTGTCAGAGATACTCAAAAGTATCCTTCGCTAGTGCCTTGGTAAGGATGTTTGCAACCTAATCCTTTGTAGACACATATTCAAATCTAACCTCCTTCTTTGCAACCTTCTCTCTTGAAAAATGATATCAGATAGAAATTATGTTTAGTCCTTGAATGCATTACTGAATTCTTTGAAATATTAATTTCACTTGTATTGTCACATATAATAGGAATTGCCTCATCATACATCACCTTGATATATTTAATAGTTTTCTTAATCCACATGACTTGAGTGCAACAAGATATTGCTGCAATATATTTTTCCTTTTCTATAGATAATGTCAATGAATCTTACTTTTGTCTCAACCAAGAGACCAATCTGTCTTCCAAGAAAAATGCACCACCACTTGTAATTCTTCTATCATCAGCACATCCTACCCAATCAACATTTGTGTATGATTTCAAAGAGAAATCATCATCCTTCCTATACCACAAACCAAAATTTGTAGTCCCTTTCAAATATTCAAATATCCTTTTCACTACTTGATCAGGTGTTTGCTTTGGATTAGCTTGATATCTAGCAACCAAACAAACATCATGGATAATATTTGATCTTGAGGCATTCAATACAAAAACTCTCCAATCATAGACCTGTATTATTTTTTATCAAATTCCAAAGATCCATCATCTTTACTTAACTTGCAACCAGTAGCCATAGGAGTTCCAACTGGTTTACGATTCTCCAGACCAAACTTCTTCAACATCTCCTTGATATACTTGGTCTGAGAAATGAAAATACCCTCTTCTAACTATGTCACTTAAAGATGAAGGAAAAATGATGACTCACCAATCATTGACATCTCAAATTATGTTTGCATCTCTTACAAACACCATAATCTCCTCCAAAGATGAGGCCATCAACATACATAACAACTATTAACAATTTATCACCTTTAACTTTGAAATAAAGATTACTATCTATTGTAGCTTTCTTGAAATTTTTCAACAACAAATACTTATCCAACCTTGTGTACTAGGATCTAGAAGCTTGCTTGAGTCCATAGAGTGTCTTCTTGAGTAAATAGACCATGTATGGATCTTCTGACAACTTTAACCCATTTGGCTACTCAATGCACACTTCTTCTTCAAGTTCTCCATTCAAGAATGCTGACGTAATGTCCATCCAATATACCTTAAAGTTCTTGTAAGCAAAAAACACAAGAAACGTCCTTATAGCTTCCATCCTAGCTACCAGAGAAAAAGTCTCCTCAAAGTCTATGCCTTCAACTTGTGAGTAACCTTTACAAACAACTCTTGCCTCATTCCTTGTGACTTCTCCATATTCATTCAGCTTATTTCAAAACATCCACTTTCTTCCTATCACATTCTTATCTACCAGTCTACACACCATTTCCCATGTCTAATTCTTTTCTATCTAATTCAACTCCTCTTCTATTTCTTTCATCCAACCTTCATCTTTGCTAGCTTATACAAATTTTTTTGGCTACACCTAAGCTAGGAAACAAAAAATTGCTTGTTCATTGGTCTCAACAAGTCTTCCTCTTGGTCTTTGTCTCCAATGAAATGATCTCTTGAATGGTTCTTTTGTACATACTTCACAGGTGTCTCAGGTTATTATTCGGGTTCCTTCTCTTCTGCATTTCTCTCTTCTTCATCTTTCAGACCATGCTTCTCTTCCACAAGAACATAAGCATCCTCTATTTCAACCTTAGATTTAGGCGCAACATGATTCCATTCTTCATTTACTCTGACATTCGTACTTTCCACAATCTTCTTCATCCTTTTGTTGTAACATTGATATGTCATGCTCTTTGTAGAGTATCCCATTAATATTCCTCCATCTAATGTTGCATCAAAATTTTCCTATTGTTCTTCATCTCTTCTTATATAGCACTTTCTTCCAAATATCCTAAAGTACTTAACAATAGGTGATCTTGCATGCCACAACTCATAAGGTGTCTTTGAGTGATTTACTCTACTTGTACCTTGTTAACAATATATACAATAGTATGCAGAACTTCTTTCCAATACACATTAGGCAAGTTAGCATCTTTGAACATAGTTCTAGACATATCAACAACTGTCCTATTCTTTCTTTCAACCACTCCATCTACTAAGGAGTCTTAATTGCCTTCTAATACCATGTTCTTCACAAAATATATCAAATTTATTTAATATAAACTCTTCTCCTCTATTAGACCCCAAACACTTGATTTTAGTATTTATTTGATTCTCAACCATAATTTGAATACCTTAAAGCTATCTAATGCTTCAAAGCTTTCCATTAAGAAAGTAACCCATGACATTCTAGAATAATCTCTAATAAGCAACATAAAATACCTTTCGCCATTTAGTCCTCTTGTCCTTGCAACTTTGCATAGATCTAAATGAATCAACTCTGAAGGCCTCATGGGAAAATACGCCTTGTTCTTGAATTTGAACCTTATTTTTTTTCCCATCTGATTCCTTGCACACTATATTGGTGGGTTTGATAATCTTTGGTAAATATCTCATAGCATGAGTAGAATTGATCTTCACCATGTTTTCAAAGTTAACATGTCTCAACCTTTTGTGCCATAACCAACATTCACTACTCAGCACCAACAGACAAATACTTCCCCCATTTTCCTTTACATAGTAGACATTGCCATTTGTTCTTATGCCTATTGTAACTAATCCTTTGGAACCTCTTTTTTTATCTCACATTTGGACCCATGAAATATGAGCTTGTAGCCTTTACTACACATTTGACTCACACTCAAATGATTGTCTCAAACCTTTAACATAATAAACATCATCTATCTTATACTTACCATTAATGGATATGGTTCCTTTACCACAAATAGGTGCAACCTCTTCACCAACAAACCTCATTGATCCACCATCATAATTTTCATTGTCTATGGACTTTCTTTTACATCTAAATTATATGATTTGAACACCCATAATAAATTATCCAAGCTTTAGGTTGCAAATTTGCATACAATGCATAGTCTTCATAGTCATTGATCTTTCATTGTTATTTACATCATGCCGAGTATCAAACTTTTCACTATCCTTTTCTTCTATGCTAAAAATAATGATTAATTATTTGAGTCATCACAATGTTCTTCTTCAGAGGAATAGGTATCCATTGAACAAAAAAACTTTTTTAGACTTATATCTTTCATCTACGAGCATTTGTTTGTGTCATATCTCCTATATAATTATCTTTTCTCTTATTACCATTGTATGATCTCTTATAGTTATCCTCCTTGAAAGTACATCTAGCAGCATAATGACTAGTTCTTCCAAAATCAATACATTTAAAAGGCAACTTACCTTTGTATTTCCTTATTGCTTTTTTCAGTCTTCTCACGAAGTTTGTTTCCACTTCATCCATGTCATTGCTTGTTTCGAGTTCATCTTCAACTTTCTTGGTAGCTTTGAATGATGTTTCCTTCTTCTCATAGCACTGATAATTAAGCTCTGCAATCTCAAAGGCAAAGAGTGATCCATAGAGTTGATCCAAAGTGTATTTTATCCATATTATGACTTTCTTCAATGGTATACTTCTTAGCTTTATAGCAGTTAGGTAGTGTTCTTATCACTTTTCTCAAAACTTCACTTTCTTCTATTTTTTCTCAAATACCTTTGATTGCATTTACTATCTCATTCACTCAATAATTGTAACCTTGAATGTTCTCATCTTCAGTCATACCTAGTGTCTTAAATATTTACTTTAGATTCTACATCTTGACTTGATTGGTCTTCTCATCTCCTTCATCAATGTTGCTCAACTTATCCCAAATTTTCTTTGTACTTTTGCATCCAGTGATCTTCAAAAAATCTGAGTCACTCAAACTACTAACAAATATATTGCTTGCCTTGGCATTATTTTCATGATCCTTGACCTCATCTGGAGTAGTAGGACCACCATTCATAGTAGTATAGCCAAACTTGATTATGTCCCATATTCCAAGCGATAGAGAATTTGAATGATATTCCATCCGCGACTTCCAAGTAGCATAGTTTGTGCCATCAAATCTTGGTGCCTTGAGATAGATATCATGTGCCATATCAGACCTTCCTCAAGCAGTTAAGCTTATCTTAGAGGAACCTTACTCTGATACCAATTTTCGAAGATACCGCATGATTGAGATGAGGGTTGAATAAGTCCGAACCTTAAAACAACTTATTTATAATATTTTAAACTTCAAATCTCAATTAACATATTTCTGCAATTATGAAATGTGAAACTACAAAGCACAATACATAAAAGGATACCAAATTTACGTGGAAAACCTAGGAAAGGAAAATCATGGTGATAATCACACTCACAATATGAATAACTAATTACAATATTTTAGGCTCAAGGCTAAGGAAGCTCAGTGTACTTGATTATATAAGGGACTTGCATTACTGAGACACAATCTCAAGGGAAGATACAAAGACTGCACAAGCTATGAAAAGGACCCACTATCTTCTAGCAAGTATAGGGAAATGATGAATTGAAATTAACAAGATCTCTTGATCATAAAATGATGCAGGAGCATCCCCAGTTAATATCAATCTTGCATAAACCAAAAACATTTTCTTTCTATTTTTCTTTCTATTTGCAGTTTTAGTTTTCCTTTTTGTGTGTCCCGGTTTTGGCTGATGGGATCTTGTGGAGTTGGATTCTACTTGAAGACTTGATCATCTTTCTTGTTTCCAGAGCACATCGCATTTGGATCATTTTTTGGCAAGCTACCGCTATCGGTTTCCTTTACAGTTTCCTGTTACCGATTGACAATTCTTGTTACCAGTTGCTTGGACCTATTTTGGTGATCTATCGGAACCCCTTTTGAAGCTTACAGAGCCTTGGGTATTGATTCCGATGTTCCTTGGCATGTGGCCAACCTTTTCTCATGATCTACGTTTCATCCTTTGGATTTTCCAGAGGAATCTCTTGGTGGAGGCCGACCTTGTTTGTTTTACACATTAGGTCTTGTTCTTCGGGTTTTGATCCCTTTTGGGCCAATTGGATCCTTTGGATCGATATGTATAATTGTAATTACATATCAGAATGTAATTAATCAGAGAATCAAGTAGCTAGACTGTGCATAGAAGATAGATCCTAAGATTCAAGGTCCCGGTTGTGACCTACTCTATATGTTCTACCAGGCCTATGAGCCAGTATGCTGTAATCCGGTTGCTACCGGTTGGATGTAATCAATTTTCATGCAATAAAACAATATGTTATGCATTGCCTCCATCATATCTTTCTGTTTCCATTGTATTTACTCTTGTTGAGTGGTCTGGACTGATCTCTTTGAGGTCGTTCCTCACCAGTGACTATTTCAAGTGGTATCAGAGTGAATTTTTGTTCTGGAGGTTGCATGTCTTGAAATTTTTGTTGTAGGGTGGCAGATTGGGGATCCCACCTACAGCTGCAGAGGACTAGCGTGAACGATGGCGCAAAGAGGAGCTAGGAATGGTGGAGCATGTGGGAATGTAGAGCCTGTTGTGATGGAGATGTTGCGAGGTATAGCAGTCTAATCAGAAGCCGTGGAGACAGCCCATAGAAGAGGTCAACATATCGAAGATGTGAGTGAAGATGAAGGAGAAGAAGCCCCGACGAAACAAGCAAACCTACTGACGGTTGATCTAGATGAAGAAAGTTTTTTGAGGGTTTTGAGTAGGGAAAATACTAACCCTCATTTTACCCCACCAAAACATGATGGAAAGTTGGATTCAGATGAATTGATGAATTGGATCTTGGAGATGGAGAAGTATTTTGATTTTGAAAGCATTGCAGAAGAGAGGAAGGTGAAATATGCCTATACCTGGTTGAAAGGTCATGCATCTCTTTGGTGGGAGCATTTTCAAGTTGATAGACAAAGAAGAAGTAAAGAGAAGATTAAGACATGGGATCAGATGATTTCTAAGTTGAAGTCAAAGTTTATGCCAGCTGATTATCAAGTGAATCTGTTCCAGAAGTTGCAGAATTTGAGACAGAAGGAATCTACTGTGAAGGAGTACACCAAAGCATTTTACAAGATGAATATCAGATCTAGACATGTTGATGATGAAGTTGAACAATTTTTAAGATATTTGAATGGATTGCAAATGTCTATACAAGATGAACTCAGTTTGATCAAATTGGAGAGTGTTGAAGAGGCTTACCAGTATGCCCTAAAGGCATAAGAGAAGCTAAACAAAAGACATGAGAAGAGGTAGAGAGGCAGAGGTGGAAGGTTTACTAGAGAAATATTTCAAGGAGAAAGAGGATATATCGGAGGTAGAGGAACCAACATAGATCAGAACAAGGACAAGGAAGTGAACAAAGAAGGTAATTCATACCAAAAGGATGATAGAAATTTCTATAGGAAGAGAGAACCAGATGGTTACTGGAATGAGAATTTTGGGAGACAAGACAAGAGAACATTTAGAGGAACCTGATTTAAGTGTGGAGGAGGACATCGTGCATTCGAGTGTAAGAAGACAAAAAATACCGGGAGAGTAGCAGTGGTGGAAGAAAACCCCACCGGATCAAACAATAAACTAGAAGATGGAGAATTGTTGGTGATGAGGAGAGCTTTGTGTCATACCGGAGGAAATGAAGAGCTCTTGCACAGGAATAATATGTTCAAGACAAGATGTAAGGTATCCGGTAAGTGTTGTAAAGTTGTTATTTATAGTGGTAGTTCTGATAATCTTGTTTTAGAAGAGATGGTGAATAAGTTGAAATTGGAGAGATTGAAACACCCTAAGCCTTACCAGATAGCATGGATTCAGGATGAATATAGTTTGTTAGTAAGTAAACAATGTTTGGTGAAATTAAAAATTGGGAATTATCATGATGAAGTCTTATGTGATATTATGCCTATAGATATTTGTCATCTTTTGTTGGGTAGACCTTGGTAGTTTGATAGACAGGAAGTACATGATGGGAGGAAGAATACATACACTATTGTGGCTAATGGGATGAAGCAAACCCTGTTGCCTTTGGAGGAACCTTTGAAGAATGAAGTCTGTTTGAATGCTAGAATATGTTTGGTAGATGGAAGGAAATTCATGGATGGATTGAGACATGAGAATGTGTGTTTTGCCTTAATTCCTAAGATGAATGAGAAACTGAAACCGGAAGGAGAACAATCGGAAGAGATAAAATATTTCCAGACATAATATGAAGACATCATTTCAAATAATGTACCTGATGGATTGCCACTTGTGAGAATTATTAGTCATTGCATGGACTTGGTTCTCGGAGCTAGTTTTCCTAACAAAGCTGCACAATGGTTGACACCGACAAAGAATGAAGAACTGACTAGAAAAGTGCAAGAGTTGTTGAAGAAAGGTTTGATCAGGGAGAGTCTGAGCCCTTGTGCAGCACCAACCATATTATCACCTAAGAAGAATGGAGAGTGGAGAATGTGTACCGATTCTAGAGCAATAAACAAGATCACAATGAAATATCGGTTTCCTTTGCCTAGGATGGATGACATAATGGACTATTTGAGTGGAGCAAAATACTTTAGAAAGATAGATTTGAAGAGTGGATATCATCAGATTGGGATCAGAGAAGTTGATGAGTGGAAGAGAACATTTAAGACAAATGAAGGACTATATGAATGGTTGATGATGCCTTTTGGATTGACTAATGCATCAAGTACTTTCATGAGGCTTATGAATGAGGTATTGAAGAAATTCTTGGGTAAGTTTGTTATTGTGTATTTGGATGACATTTTGCTTTTTAGTAAGACAAAAGAGGAGCATTTGTTGTAGTTAAGACAAGTTTTGCAGAGGTTGAGAGAAGAGAAGTTGTTGATAAATATTAAGAAGTATACTTTCATGAAGGATGAGTTAGTCTATTTGGGATTTGTGATATGTGATGATGGTTTGAAGATGGACCCTGAGAAAGTGAAATCAATTATTGAATGACCTACACCGTAAAGCATTGGAGAGGTAAGATCATTTTATGGATTGGTTAGTTTTTACTGAAAGTTTATCAGAAATTTTAGTTCAGTTTGTAACCCTATTAGTGAGACCATGAGAGGAGATCAGAAGGAATTCACGTGGACCAGTGGAGCAAACAAAAGTTTTGAACTATTGAAGCAAAATGTGACTGAGCAGCCTGTGTTGGCTTTATCAAATTTCAATAAAGTGTTTCAAGTGGATTGTGATACAAGTGGAACAACAATAGGAGTAGTCTTGAGTCAGGAAGGGAGAGTAGTAGCTTATTTTAGTGAGAAATTGAATGATGCTCGGAGGAGATATTCAGGGTGTAATGGTGGAAAAATGGTGAATGATAGATCAAGAAAGAAACTACCCTTTCCCTCAAAGAGAGATGAGAGTTTCGCTATTGGTTACCATTCAAACACTTTTCACTATGTTACATTAGGAAGAGGAGAGGATAATTCACTAGATTCAATCTCTCCACACAAAGATGGTAGATTGAATTCTGAATGAAATGGGAATGATAAGTTGATCCCCTCTTCCTTGTTTGATTTGGAAAGGAAATTGATTGAATTATGTAGTGCAAAAGTGACAAAGAACTGATTATTACTTGAGATCGGAATATGGGATGAAGTTGTGCACCTGGATCTGGCGGTAATATGCCAAGACGAAGTCGCCCTGCGAATTTGAGGAAAAGTTGCCTAGACTGTGGCAGGAATGTACATGGTCCTCCGAAAAATCCATGAAACGAAAAGGGTTTTTCTGTCTCTACAAATGAAGCCCGAATCCAAAAGTATAGCTACACACATGCAACCTACACATAAAAAAGAGAGGAAAATGGGTTGGGATTGGGGGTTTGCCTTTAGGTAAAACTCGAGTTTTGGAATTAACCAAGTAATGAAAGAAATTACTTTTAAGTAGCTATGAATGAAAGACTGAATTGTAAATCACCTCAAGGGAGGTTGTAGTAGAAATGTTGATAGAAATGCTTGTGTGGAATTGAATGTTGAAATCAATCTCCTCTTCAATGGTTGAATCCTTGACTTGAATGCAACACCTAGCCTTGAAGGGAGGCTTGAGAATGCTCAATGCTGGAAAATAATGCTTGAATGCTCTTGAATGTTTGATCACTTGAATTCATCCAAATTCGACCTATCCAACTTTCTTATGCAAATAAGAGGACTAATGCCCCTTAAATACATGCTAGTGGATTTGATTTTTTTCACAGATCGACATTGGGGGAGTTTCCCGCCCAATGCACAACCAACAATGCAACCCTAAGAAGGGTCTTGCCCCAAAATAGGGCAGGGACAGGGGCATCATGCCCCTGTCCTAAGAGAACAAGGGTGCCACCCGCTGTCCAAGGGGGGAAAGTGGTGCCATACCCCTATCCTACCCCTTTCTCCAGGGAAGAGTGTAGACAAGGTGATGCAAAGGCCAAGGAAGAAGCTGTTTCTGAGGGCTGAGAAATCTTCGGTCTCCGATTAGGCTAGAGGATTCAAACTCGCATGCGTGAGGACCCTAACACAGCCAAAAAGTGATAGGGTCGCAATTTTATGACACTACATAGTGTATGATTAGGAGTTTTATGCCATAGTTCAAGGCTTGAAGAAGTGGAGAAATTACTTGTTGCCTAAGGAGTTTGTGTTGTATACAGATCATCAAGCTTTGCAGTATTTGAACAGTCAAAGTAAGTTGAATCAGAGACATATGTGATGGGTAGAATTCTTGCAAAGTTACATTTTTGTGTTGAAGCATAGAAGAGGGAAATCTTAAAAAGTTGTTGATGCATTGCGTAGGAGAAGGAACTTGCTAATAGAGATGAGAGTGACAGTATTAAGATTTGAAGATTTGAAGACCTTGTATGATGATGACCCAAATTTTGCAGAACCTTGGAAAGCATGTAGAGAACGGGTTATGATAGATAGAAGCAAGTGGTTGGATTACTTCATTCAGGATGGGATGTTATTTAGAGGAGTTCAGTTGTGTATACCTAACAGTTCTATGAGGGAGAATCTGATAAAGGAGAAACACAGTGGAGGACTAGCTAGACATTTTGGTATTGACAAAACGGTAGCATTGGTGAGTGAGCGGTACTTTTGGCCCCTGATTCATAAGGATGTTAAGAGATATGTGCATAGTTGTAGAGTTTGTCAAGCTGCAAAGGGTAGTAGTCAGAATGTGGGATTGTATAAACCTTTGACAGTACCGGTAAGACCTTGGGAGGATATAAGCATGGATTTTGCACTTGGATTGCCTAAAACACCGAGAGGGAATGATTCTATATTTGTGGTAGTGGATAGATTCTCGAAATGGCTCATTTCATACCTTGTAAGAAGACATTAGATACATTGCATGTAGCAGACCTATTTTCAAGGAACTGGCAAGATTTCATGGATTGCCTAAGAGCATAGTTTTAGATAGAGACACTAAGTTTGTTGACTATTTTTGTAGAACACTTTGGAAGAAGATGAAGACATATTTGAAGTTTAGTTCTACTTTTCATCCACAGATTGATGGACAAATAGAAGTTGTTAACTGGAGTTTGGGAAACCTGTTGAGATGTTTAGTGGGAGGTAAAACCAGAAGTTGGGATTTGATCCTTGCACAAGAAGAGTTTGCCTACAACAATTCAGTGAATAGAAGTATCAGAAGAGCATCTTTTTAGATTATTATCGGAGTGCATCCTAGAGGTATATCAGAATTGAGAGACATTAGCCATGAAGACAAGAGAAGTTCAGAAGTAGAATATTTTGTAGATCACATAGCAGCCTTGCATATTTAGGTTAAGCAACATTTGGAAGATATGAACAACAAGTATAAGGAGAAAGCAGATGAGAAGAGGAGACATAAGGAATTTGAAGTTGGTGATGAAGTGATGGTATATTTGATAAAAGAGAGATTCCCGGTTGGAACTTATAACAAATTGCAAATGAAGAAGTTTGGACCTTACAGGATTTTGAGGAAGTTCAGTTCTGGAAATGCATATGAAGTGGAGTTACCAGATAGTCTGAGTATTTTACCTATGTTTAACATTGCAGATCTTCATGAGTATCATGAACCATAATTCAATAAGGACAATATTGTAGACTTGGAGAAACAGTTACCCTGAAAGGAACCGAATTAGATTGAAGAGATTTTGGATAGTAGGATTAGGCATAGTACCCAAAGCAATCAGTATAAGGAATATCTTGTGAAGTGGAAGGATAGACCAGTTGAAGATTCATCTTGGATTTCTTAGGCAGAGGTAGACCGCCTTGGTTTTCCTCTGACCCCGACAAAGTGAGAGGCTCACTTTTTCAATAACCCCGGATGTCTGATGCAGGAGCATCCCCTTTTCATAGCAATCTTGCATTAACCAAAAACATTTTCTTTATGTTTGTCATTTCAGTTCTCCTTTCTGTGTGTCCTGGTTTTGGCTCACTAAATCCTATGGAGTTGGATTCTACTTGAAGACTTGATCATCCTTCTTGTTTCCAGACCGCATCACATTTGGATAATTCTCCGACAAGATATCGCTATCGGTTTCCTTGACAGTTTCCTGTTATCGGTTGACAGTTCTTGTTATCGGTTGCCTAGACCTATTTTGGTGATCTACCAAAACCCCTTCCGAAGCTTGCGGAGCCTTGGGCATTAATTCCGATGTTCCTTGTCATGTAGCTGACCTTTTCTCACAATCTACATTTCATCCTTTGTATTTTCCAGAGGAATCTCTTGGCGGAGGTCGACCTTGTTTATTTTACACGTTAGGTCTTGTTCTTCAGGTTTTGATCCCTTTTGGGCCGAATGGATCCTTTGGATCGATATATAATTATATTGCGTATCAGAATGTAATTAATTAGAGAATCAAGTAGCTAGATTGTGTGTAAAAGATAGATATTCAAGGTCCCGGTTGTGACCTACAATGTATGTTCTACCAGGCCTGTGAGTTGGTATGCTGTAATCCGGTTGCTACCGGTTGGATGTAATCAATTTTCATGCAATAAAATAATATGTTTTGCATTGCCTCCATCATATCTTTGTGTTTCCGTTCTGTTTACTCTTGCTGATCAGTCCAGATTGATCTCTTTGAGGTCCCTCCTTACTGGTGACTGCTTCAGAAAACTATCCTTGAACCACCATGTCAAGTGAATAATATCATGGAAAACACATCTCACTTCATTCATTGTCTCAAAACACCGTCACACTAAAGATATCATCATCAAAATTCATCACAAACTAAAATTTGTACTTCTTATTCTTCATATACACTTGCATAACATTCACATCCAATTCACAAAAATACACACACCAATTCACACATCTACATGTCCATTTATACTAAGTTATTCATTGAAACTCAACTGGGTCAACCACATACATAATATACATGAACTGCATAAAGTTAGCCACCCAAACCAAAATCACACAATCCGGTCCACTCCAAAAGATAAAGAGGACCCAAATACATCACAACACATCTTTCTATGTTGATTCCAAAGAACTGTACACACTAGCACATCCTCCAAAATTGACATCAAACGTAACATGTAGAGAAATAATGAAGAATGCTACCTCATTATTCATCAATAAGAAGTTCAGGGCTACAAAGTTAGATGTCAAAAGAGAGTGAACTTCCAATATAGTGTCAAGATTCGGGCACCAACCAATTTCTTGAGACCCCATTGCCTTTATTTTCTTCTCTTCTACTTTCCTATCCTTGTCCACACTTGTGTTCTTTGTCTCAAGTAAGCACCACTCTATAACCTCACTTACTCCATCTCTGATCATGGGCTTGTCTTCCTTCAACTCAAAGTGTTTGCATTTTAAGAAGTCTATTAAAGATTTTCCTCGACGAACTCTTTCCAAATCTTCGCCTATATGATCCCAGTTTCTCGAGTTAGCAGTCTTTAACATGGGATCACCTTGATTCCATCACAAAACTCTTCTCTTTGTTCCATCTTCTCTTGTAATTCAATTGTTGTTCTAGTGGGCATCAAAAGAATCTGCTTATTCTCAACTCTACCATCTTTTACAAGATTAACATGCATAGAACCACTGTGTATGTTTATAACCCTAGATGAAGGAAAACTTCTACATTTTCATTTTTCTTCATCTACCGTGCCCCCATTTTTGCAGTATAAGAAAAGCTGCAACCACTGTCGAAAATTATTTTCCTACACACGACTAATGAAGTGATTCCTATGTTGAGGTATTATCATGACTTGCCTAGTGTCGATAATGTCGATTATTTACAAATAGTGGGACAGTCGAAGTTAGTTGCCCACAATAATGTCGATTATTTACATATACATTTTGTAATGTATTCATAGGAAAATATTTAGGGGAATAATTAGAGCATAATTTCAAAATGACAATAAGGAAATAGATACACTACGTTATCATGATTATTAGTATATGTTGTCTTGAATATCGTTCATAATTATTAATCCAACCTATCAAAGGGTTCGAAAGGTAGGAGACCCCATTCAATTATTACAATGGAAAAGTCCTAGATTGTGTATATGGAGAATAGCTCGACCAATCTAGATACTAAGATAACAAAGACAAAAAATTATTAGTAACATATTTTTTTAGTTCAATATCATGCAATAGAGATTAATTTCATGTTCTAGCTAAGATTAAATTTGTAGGGCTTGGGATTGATTCACAAGTTTTTATGTACTAATCCAAATTCTAAGGAAGGCATCATATCAAGACTACTACTTTCTGGAGATGACAAATCAGTCAACACATGACCGAAATTAATGTCTCATTATGACTTACCATATAAATCATGTTAGATTATCCTTATATACAAGCTATAGGTGTCATCTCATCTATAATTCATTATAATTTGGTCTTTACTTATATTAATATGGGATAGACTTGTATAATTGAAAATAATCCCTACCAAATTTTTCTAATGGAAATCCAAAATGTCTTAGTATGTACAAATTGATTAATTGTATTGATGGTAGCGGCACGAAATCTGCTTACTTGATCTACAATTCATGCCAATTCTAATTACAAGAGGGATCTCTTTATTTTACACCATGATGTGAATAAGAAGACAATGTAAATGATAAATAGTAGCATTCATCCTTGCTATAAGAATATTTTCATAAATAGTTGACCACCTTTAACAATTTATGATTATATTATACAAAGTGGAGGAATTCTTAATTATCAATCCAACTCTAGTAATGTCTCTAATTGTAGATTATTTTATGGTAGTGGATTTTTTATTTTATAGAAAAAAATGATAAAATAGAAAATAATTAGGTTCAAAACAATAAAGCATAGTACAAAACATTTAGTTGTCATAAAAATAGGTTAGGTTCAATGGTTAAGTTATTTTCCTATGAACGATAAGAATGCAAACAGGCTATCAATACTTTTCCAATCAACTTTCCTAGTTAACCATGACAAAAGTATTCAATTGTTCTACATAGACTTAAAAAGATTCATTTTTAGAGTTTATGAGGATTTGCCTATGTTTCATCATTATAGGGTTTCTGACTTATTCTCGAGGCTATGAATTTATTAATAATACATTTGTGCGAATATTATAATAAAATTATTATAGCATTTATTAGAGCACATCTTATATGTCTATGTACTATTTCTTTCTATCATGTAATCTTTACTCAATGCCATAAAGTCAAAGTATTAGGGGATTGATTTCATAGAACAAAATTTTGTAAATGTACTAAATTCCCATAGGATTATGAACATTATCAATCCTTATAGTACTAAGATATCAAGGTGAATAGGATGTATACATTGGACAAAGATTTAAAGAATTGATTGATAGATCCTCGAGAATCTAGAGAAATGTGTATTGTATTTTTTTAGTTATATTTTCTATCTACTTGCAATTGTGGCAATAATCAACTCCAAATTCATTACTTATTGCATTTTATTTTTATTTTGCTTATATTATATAAAGCTAATTAGGATGTGCTAAAACCTTCACAAATATAATAATGCAGTAATTATACATTACTAATATACTTTATATATTAATTATCCTTATCATAATTTTTATTAATATAATATATTGATTAATATTATTGTTTTTTTTATTTTTTTAAAGGGGTAAACTCTTTTAACCCAAAGCTATGAATTGGTGGGGCTTGAACCTTGATGGCAAGAACAACAACACAACAACCTAACCATCACAACATGCCACTATTGACCATAATAGAATGGTTTGAACCAAGGATGTAAGCAATACATGCAAGAAACCCCACAATTTCTCCAAGGTTATCCCCAGGGTAAGGGTAATCCATTTTTAACATGGTAGAGACAAACCCGTGGGGGTTTGAACCTAGGTTGTAGGCACTACAGGCAAGAAGCCCCATATTGATTAATATTATAACATGATAATATTTTAGTAATTATTTTCAAATTTATGGCAATATTTTAGTAGACCTATCATCTCTCTTCGTTATCATTCTTATGGGGGTGTATACTAGCAGTGATAACACTTTCACTATTTTTCTCTGGAGTGAGCTATGTATTTAGTATTTGGACATGTAATATCTAGATGCAGCTGTTGTATTTCAATGAGATGGAGCTCTTACCATATAGACATTCATGCATTCTAGTTTTGTGGAGGTGACTTATCCTCATTTGATTAATTATTTATACTATTATGTCATGCCCAAACTTTTGGGCACGAATGGGATAATTTTTTTTTTTAAATTCCAACTTAATAACATTAAATTGCCATTAAGAAATGTACTATCAAGTTTGTCTTAACTACATGGGAGTTAATTTTAACCACTAACACAAGTAGATAAAAATAAATTTAATTAATGCAGAGTATTAATTCTCCAAAGAGATTATTATTGTCTCAACAATTTTAATCACTAAATTATTTTAATGAAAATTCTCTAAAATATTTGGCGAAGATATTATTAATCTCCTAAAATCAAAATTTGTTTTAAGGAATTAAATTAGACCTAGCACTCTATTTATAATGTCCAAAAGTTATATTTCAATAATTAAAATGTGCTTAAATTAAACCGACCTAGGATAAATTAATTTCACAATGAATATTTACCTATAAGTTTAATTTTATCAAAATAACTCACCCTATTTGTCATACATTACTAAAGGGTTTAAACTTCATATTATTTTAAATTTACACATTTTATTTTTCTTCCTTGAATAAATCCATATGTTTATTAAAACATACATAAATTATAACTCAAGGTAAAATATTTAATCTAAAAGGTTTTCCTTTCTACACATGTTTTCAATATATATATATATATATATATATATATATATATATATATATACTGAACTCCACATCTTTATTAAATAACCCATGCAAACCCTAACTAAGGATATTTTTCATATAATACCCCCATTTAAAAAAAAAATCATTGTTGATTTATACTACCCTAGCCCTACCTGGGCTAGGGTTTTATATATATATATATATTTGCTACTTTGTTTTGTTTCTGCAGGGGCCAAAGGTTTTCACAGTGGAGCGGCGGCCATGTATCATGGCGGGGGTTTTGGGGAAATAGCGGTGGCACTGTGGGTTTCCATCGTGGCAGCGACCACTATGGCCACCCACAGTGGCAATGCTCGACCGTCCACTGTGGGACACCACAGTGGTGCCGCTCACTGTGGTCGCCCACAGTGGCAGCTCCCGGCCGCGCCGACCACTGTGCTAAACACAGTGGTTTGGCCCTTCCGCCGACCACTGTATTTAGTACAGTGGCTCAGTCCGAACGCTAACCCCTTTTTTTTTTGTTTAAGAAAAACAAAGAATATATATATATTAAACAAATAAGTTTTTTATTATTTATTTATTTATTTAAGAAATGATTTCCTTTACACATTAATATAGGCATGCAAATATATATATATATATATATATATATATATATATATATATATATATATATATATATATATTTATTTATTTATTTTGTAACTAGGGCATAAACTTTCTATGCAATATATATATATATACAGGTGTTTTTGTGTTTTTTATTCTAAAACATATTTAACAGATTAGATGTTTTTTGCAGATATAAATCATTGTATTTATTTCCTTTTATCAAAATCCTTGTTGCTAAAAGAAAATAGATAGGTTATTTAAATATAGATTTACTTTCAACAAGAGAATAAAATAAATAACATAATTAAATCACTTAGAACAACAACTCTAGAATTTTAGTTATTTCCATTAATCTATTTAACTATGGATTTTATTTTCTATACATAAACAAAAGACAACATTTAAAAATTCTAACAACAACTATATAAATGACAAAATTTAATAAATTTAACATCAACTAGATAAATCTAAATTTTATTATAATAAATCTATAGAAATGTCTATAATATTTTAGATTTTACTTTTTGCAATTAAATAATGACAGATTTAAATAAAACTAAATATTGCATCTCCATGTATAAATCTAAATTTTAGATTTTATTTTATTTCCCAACCTACTACATGCATGTAAATCTATCCCATTTCTTTTATAATATTTTGTTTTAAATGCATAAAGGGAATGAATAAATTACTTTCTTTTCAAAATATTCTAAACACAACAAATGTTATTTTTTTTTTTAGAAATATAGATAACTAAAACCAGAGGTACTCATTTATTTTCTGCAGTATAACATAAATAAATATTACATATCTTTAAAACATATTCCCAAGTCTTTATTGTCGCTTTACAAACAGGTCTCTCATTACAAATAAATGAGGACTTTTAAAGAATAATAGTTACATTTACAATTATTTTTTTGCAACAAATAACTCCAGCCACATCTACATGTCCTATTCTTTTCTTGCAACAACCTGCAATAAATCAAAAACTATGACCATGGAGTGCTCACCTCCCAGCCTAGGCTAACTAGTAGCCACCCCTGAGCTTGGAGAATTAGGCCCTAGACAGGTAACACACATGCAAACATAATAACCAAGGGAACACAATCACAAACACATCCCCAACCCAGGGCTACACTGCACCACACATTGTGATGTCTTTTCAAGGGTGGTAGTGGACCAAGTACCCTGAGGAGACTGCAAGTATGGTAAAACATATAGCCACGTCATGGCAAACCAAATACATCATAAGTATAACAACCCCACATCCTTATGCCCCCCGAGGCATTCATGCTTTATTTCCCTCCTTATGACCCCCAAATGCATAAACAAGCCATGCAGCAAGGGTCACATAAAATCCCTTGTGATCACTCTCATAACGAGAGCCTCTCACTCGAGGGCTGTCACTTCTATTGCCCACAAGACCATCCTCTCTCCCAAGATTAGGAGGCCTTGATTACTCCCAAAGCACATAAAATGCATACAAAAAGTAAAACATAGAACGCAATAATTTTCCAAGGAAAACATGCAAGAAACTAGCCTTTTTACACAAGCAAATCCTTTCAACACAACATGTAATATAAAACAATACAAGGAGAAAATATGACCAACCTTCAACTGCCCAAAGGAATGCTAGATTGGTTGAAGATGAGCAGCCCAATTCCACAAACCCTTGCCTCTCTACACTTAACCAAATTTTCTAAAACTAAATCCGTCTTTCTTCCAAATTTTGTCTTCAAAAATGGAGAGTGGGTGATTACCCACAAACTCTCTCATTCTTGCCTAATAAGACCTCAGTGAAAGTTCTCACAGGTTTCTAAAATTGAAAAAGGAAAAAGAAGAAAAAGATCAAAAGAGATCTCTCAACAAAATAGAAAGTTAACTAACCTAGATGATCCCTTCTAAATTTCAATATTCGTTCAACTTAGGAAATCCACTTTTTAGGGTGTCTAAATGGTCACATGAGAGTTGAAACATGCCTAAAATTGCTCCTAACCCTTAGGTATATATTATGGGCTTTAGGAAACACTCTTAAACTACCCTTAGGTGTCCATTTAACCCCTTTTAAACCCCTCTGAAGTTAATTTTCAGGTCAAACTTAAGTTCACCACCCCAAAGATTCTCTTCTCAAAACAATTATGGAATCACATTAAATTAATTTAAAAAGCTATGGTTAAACAACTCCCTCCAAGAGACAATTTAAAAAAAAAACAAAAACATAAATCAACACATGTGTCAAGTGACACAATAAAAATACTTTTTTACAAAATTATACATGAAATCTTGTCTCTTGTTGGATTTACACAAATAATTTAATTCAATCTAACACTCATGCAACATCCTCTTTTACAAATAAAATACTATACAAATGGGGTGTTGTCTCTCCAAATAGGCAAACCCTGGTTTTACGAACGTACATAGGTCTAGGTTTGGTTCTCCATAATATTTGCATGGTCACATGGATAATTTTCTTGCACATCTCAATTACACATTAGTAATTTCAAATAACCTCATATAATATAGAGCACATGAATAAGAATACACATCAAACACTCTGCATACAATATACACTTAAACAAATCGATACATCTTATATCCAAATAAATCCACATAAGCAATTATCATAATTCTCCTAGTTTTGATCCACACATAAACATGCATCCTATTTCTATCATCATAGTAAAGTCCTGCAAATCCAATAATGACATATATCATCTCAAATTCATCCTATTCTAGAATCATATAGAGTTCTATATCATAAAGCATATAAATGAAGCATCAACATTTAGCAATGTTATCCAAATCATGGAATCATATAAGTTCTAAATCTATAATGCATAAAAATAAAGCATCCATAATAGTCTCAACATAAAAATTACTGAAATGCTAGACTAAGTCGGGGTAGGGCCTCACACCCTTCCCCTCTAGGCATGAACTTCCTCCTAGAGTTCATCAAAAAGATGGGGGTACTCTGATCTCATACGTGCTACATCCTCCCATGAAGCCGTAACCTCATCATAGCAATCCCACTAGACCCTAACTTGGTCCAGCTCTCGACCTCGAAGGGCCAGCGTCTGGCATGCCAAAATGCGAATGGGCTCCAAAGCTAGCTGCCCATCCGACTCCACCTGCAAGGCATCCCAATCTAAAATATGAGACTCATCAGAGATATACTTCCTCAAAACTGATACATGAAACACATCGTGGATGCGTGATAGGCTAGGTGGCAATGCTAAATGGTAGGCAACTGGTCATATCCTCTCAAGGATCTCAAATGGTCCTACAAAGCGAGGTGCAAGCTTAGAACCCTTTCCGTAACGGATTAGACTCTTATGTGGTCGCACTCTCAAGAAAACTCTGTCTCCAACCAAGTAGCTACGATCTATCCTCTTCGCATCTGCATATTTCTTTTGTCTATCCTGTGCCTCTCTAAGACACTGCCTAATCAAATCCACCTGTTGTTCCATATCTCAAACTATCTGAGGACCAATAGCAACTCTATCCTCTATGCGGTCCCAACTCAATGGTGTCCTGCAAGGCCTGCCGTATAATGCCTGATAGGGTGGCATCCCCAAAGAAGTGTGATGCCCATGATTATAGGCAAACTCGACTAAGGGAAGGTACTCTTCCCATCTGGTCTGATGATCCATGACGTACATGCGAAGCATATCCTCTAACATCTGGTTAACCCTCTCTGTCTGACCATCTATTTCTGGATGATAGGCTGTACTGAAATTGAGCTTAGTGCCCATAGCTGCCTGTAATGCCTTCCAAAAGGAAGATGTGAAGAGGGAATCCCTGTCAAAAATAATCTTGTGTGAAATGCCATGAAGTCTGACAATGTCTCGCAAGAACACCTGTGCCACTGCTGGTGCTATGAAGGTAGTCCGTACTGGTGGAAAGTGGGCCACTTTGGTCAACTTGTCAACTGTCACGAAGATAGCATAATGGCGACGAGATGACATAGGAAGACCAATGATGAAATCGATGGATATAGTATCCCACTTCCACTCTAGTATAGCATGAGACTGGAGCAGCCCACCCAGATGGTAGTGCTCCACCTTGACTCTCTGACACTCGAGGCATCAGGCTACTAACTCAGCAATGAGCTGCCACATTCCTGGCCAATGATATAACTATCTCAAGTCAGCGTGCATCTTCTTAACTCCGGGATGTGCTGCATAAGGATCTCTATGAGCCTCCGTGACCAAGAACTCTCGCAATCCCCCGGAAGAAGGTACATAGATGTGCCCTCTATGGCGTAATAGTCCATCGAACTCCCAAGAATAATCCAAATATTCCCTTCTATAATTTCCTGAGATCATATCACCTGACAAACCTTTGAATACCATCCATCCTCTGGCAACTGTTGCAGTATACGGTCCCTCAAATCCGTGCCCATAGATATAGTGTATACCTCATCACATCTACTACTCAAAGCATCAGCAACTATGTTTTCTTTCCCTTTGATGTAGTGAACATCAAAATCATACTCGCACAAGAACTCCATCCATCTCCTCTATCGTGCATTAAGGTTCGGCTGAGTGAATATGTACTGAAGACTCTGATTGTCTAAATGAAGCTCAAAATGATGACCCAAAAGGAAGTGTCTCCACCTCACAAGTACATGCACTACTACTGCAAGCTCAAGGTCATGGGTAGGGTAGTTAATCTCATGAGTCTTAAGTTTCCTAGACTCAAAAGCTATAGCCCTACCATCCTGCATAAGGACTACTCCTAAACCCTCTAGGGAGGCATCTATGCAAACCATGAAGTCAGCTGAGGGATCTGGTACTACAAGGATAGGTTCACTAGTAAGTGCCTTTTTGAGTTCCTGAAAGGCCCTCTTGCACTTCTCTGTCCATTCAAATTTCTTCCCTTTACGCTGAAGAGAAGTAATAGGATGAGCGACTCTAGAGAATCCCTCAGCAAAGTGTCGGTAATAACCTGCTAAGCCCATGAAGCTCTTGACCTCTGTCACACTAGTTAGCGCTGGCCAATCCATAATAGCTCCAATCTTTGATGGGTCAACTGAGATCCCTTCACCGGAAATAACGTGCCCAAGGTACTTGACCTCTGATTGAAAGAAAACACATTTCAACAAACTGCCAAACAATTGGTTATCCCTCAAACACTACAAAACCTGCCTCAGGTGCTCCTCATGCTCCTTCTCATTTTGAGAATATATCAAAATATCATCGAGGAATATGATCACAAAATAGTCAAGGAATATGCAGAATACCCCATTCATGAGGCTCATGAAAATAGCTGGAGCATTCGTAAGACCGAATGGAACAACGATGAACTCATAGTGGCCATATCTAGTGCAAAATGCAGTCTTGTGGATATCACTTTCCACTATCCTCAACTGATGGTATCCTGACTTCAGATCAATTTTGGAAAATACTTTGGCACCCTGAAGTTGGTCAAATAAATCATCAATTCTGGGCAAAGGATATCGGTTCTTGATGGTTACTTTATTTAACTGTCGATAATCCATGCATAATCAGAGAGATCCGTCCTTCTTCTTCATGAAGATGACTAGTGCACCCCAAGGGGATACGCTAGGATGAATGTGACCCTTCTCTAGTAGTTCCTCAAGCTACATCTTGAGCTCATTAAGCTCATTTGTGGTCATCCTATAAGGTGCTCTGGAAACTGGCTCAGCTCTTGGTACAAGGACTATATGAAAGTCAATCTCTCTATGGGGCGACATTCCAGGTAGCTCTAAGGGAAACACGTTTGAATATCTCTTAAGGATAGGATGGTCATCAATTGATGTTTCTTTTTCATCCTCTTCCTCCCTATCACTGATAGTGATGGCAAAAAGCTGACATCCCTTTCGCATGCTCTGCTTAAGCTGCATTATAGAGATCATATGAAGAGACACGGGTCTCTGAATCCTGGTGATTACTATGGGTGAACCATGATCATCCTCACACTAGATCTTTTTTAGGTGGCAATCCATCTTGGCTTTGTGGGCATAAAGCCAATCCATGCCAAGTACGATACCATAAGATCCAAGTGGTGTCACTCTAAGGTCTACTAAAGTGGTGGTCTTGCCAATCTGTAGCTGACATGCCCTAACCTCTGATTCCACTGACACTAGCCCCTGAAGCTAACTCCACTTCCCAACTTACACCCTGTCTAGTTGCCACTAGCCCGCAACGCTCCATAACCAATGGAGAAATAAAGGAGTTAGTAGCTCCTGAATCAAATAATATAGATACACTGTTACCTTTGATCATACCTGTAGCCTCAATGACCGTGGCCTAGTGCTCAGCCTGGCGGTTGTCCACCGCTGTGAAGACTCTATGGGACCTGCCCATATCTCCAACTGTAGGCTCTGATGCGGCCATCCGTTGATTCCCTGCCATCTGACCCTGAGGACAATCCCTCGCCATATGCCCCATGGCTCCACATGTAAAGCAAGCGCCCCGTGCCTAAAACAGGGCGCCCTGAGGCCTAGAGAAAGCCTATCCTCCTGTCCTGCTAGATCCACTGTACCCACCCCTGGAGGACTGCTGAGTCCTCACTGGAGGTGTGTAAGGAACCTGAGCTCTCTGATCTCACTTCTGACCCTGAGATTGTTGTTACTACTTATCAAGTTGCCATTAGTTTTATGATCAAAGTTATTCTATAGACTCTAGTCAGTTACTACTACCGAAATATTCAGTCAGTATGCACAATCCAGTCGGTTATAGAAGAAAGTAGTCTCAAAGCGTAGTATACACTAAGCTGTCTACCGAGTATCATTCCATGTCTACCGAGCAACAAAGATGACACACCGAGTTGATATGCACCGAGTGAAACATGTTACCAGATTCATTGAACTTGGACATACATATGATAATGTGTTACAAGATTGAGGCACATAGAACCGTTATCACATTGGAAATTGCACTTAAAGATTGTGTATGATTTCGAGGTCATCTAACCAATGAAATATTTTGCATGGTTATTCATTCGATAAAATATATTTGTAAGATCAAAGCAATGAATGGTTCACCAACATAAGAGATCTATTTATACAACATGGATTAAGATCAGATATATACATGTAGCATGACAAAAAGGAAGATATAGAAATATATGAAGCAAGACATGTGAAAGCACTAAGTGTTATGACTATTATAGAGACACAGAGGTCACCGAGAAGGATTTCAGAAGAGCAGTCAAAGAATAGAGTAAACAGAAGGGTTTATTGAGTTACTATATGGGTTACCGAGGTATGCTATAAGCAAGGTAATCTTATTCTGAACACATAAAATTTGCTATAAAATTCTAGATGTAAAGTTACAGATATTTGTAATGATTTTATTGTAATATTTTGAAGTTGTAAGAGAAACCTTTAACAAGGTAAAAGACTCTAATCAAGTCTATAAATTGTAAAGCCTCTAACCAGGTGCAACATTTAGATTAAGTGTTGTAAAATCTTTTAGCAAGGTAGATCTAACAGATCTTGATACTCCTAACAGGGTAAGATATCAAAAATAGCTAAACATGTAGCTCTAACCAAGCAACCTTTATTATTACAGTAGTGAAATTGTGGGTGCCATCCCCATCGCAGTTTTTCTCTCTAACCAAGAGTTTCTGCGTAACCAAAATACATGTGTTATGGAGTGAATCATGTATGATTGTTATCTACTTGTTTTAGCTTTATATTATGTTATTGCACTATTCGGTTAATGCATAACAGTAAATTTATTATTGAAGAAATGTTTTGATGTACTGATTCACCCCCCCCCCCTCTCAGTACATTAGCTTTCCATATTGGGCCTAACAATTGCCACTGCTTGGGCTTTGCGCCCTGCTGATACTATAGAGGTTTCTGCCTCTGGTTCTATTGTGACTGTTGCAGAGGAGGGGGTTTGGAGAACCCTTGTGAGTTTCTATTATTACCCTTCCAATGGGGTTTCTGAAATCTATATGTCTGGGGTGTAGGGTTTCGGTTTTGGAACCGATCCCTAGTATCCTGTGGTCTGACCTGAATCTCCTCTGTTATCAGTGCCTTCTCCACGGCAACCCAAAGGCTCCCTGGAGCAGACATCCTCACTGGTCCTGCTATGCCGACATTTAGCCCTCTGATGAAATGGTTAACGAGAAGTTTCTCATCCTTTAGATAGTCCACGTATGGCAAGAGCTTAAAGAAATTTCTCTCGTACTGGGTCACTGAGAGACCCTTCTGCTGGAGGTCATGGAACTCATCTATCCTACGCTGTCTGTAATGTTCTGACAAGTACATCTCCCTGAATCTCTCTGTAAATATCTCCCATGTGAGAGTATCAGAAACTAAACCACACTTGTATTCCTCCTGCCTACACCATGTGGAGGCCGTTCCTCTCAACAGATGGGCTACAACACGTGCTTTTAGATTGCTCTCGTAAGAGCGCAATGCAAAGCACCTATCAAGGCTCAAAAGCCAAGCCTCAGCTTCTACACCGTCGGTAGATCCCCCAAAAGATGGTGGTTGGAGGCGCATAACCTCCCTGATAAGATCCCCTACATCCCGACGAGCTCTCTCATAAAACATTGGCTCTGCCACTAGAGGTGGCCCTGGTAGGTGCATAGACTCTGGCTCATTTCCACCCTAACTCTCTACGGGAATAGGAGGTGGACTCCTGCTCCGTTTCCTATCAGCCGATCTATGATTCCCTGAGTTCTAATTTTCAACATGATGATCCCCGGCTGGAATCCTATCCTGGACTATTCCAATTAGGTTGTGGATTGCTTCTAAGAGGTTTTGGTTTGGGTCAACTGGCTGTTCGGGAGGAGCCTTTGGGTTCACTTCCGGAACCGATTCCTCCCTATCTACCTCATCGTGTGCCATGCGTACACGCCTAGGACCCCTTCCACACTTGTGAACTTGTCGCGTAGTCAGAGGCATCCTAAGAGAAAAAAATAAAATAAACTAAATTAAATAACTAATTTCTTTGGAATAATATTTAATTAATTAAATTTAAATATCCTAGAAAATTAATATGATAAAATTAATTAAATAATTAAAGCGAAACATAATGGAGAAAGGTTCCTGGTGTTGGAAACCTTGCTCTGATACCAAAATGTCATGCCCAAACTTTTGGGCACGAACGGGATAAATTTTTTTTTTTAAATTCCAACTTAATAACATTAAATTTCCATTAAGAAATGTACTATCAAGTTTGTCTTAACTACGTGGGAGTTAATTTTAACCACTAACACAAGTAGATAAAAATAAATTTAATTAATGCAGAGTATTAATTCTCCAAAGAGATTATTATTGTCTCAACGATTTTAATCACTAAATTATTTTAATGAAAATTCTCTAAAATATTTGGCGAAGATAATATTAATCTCCTAAAATCAAAATTTGTTTTAAGGAACGAATTAAATTAGACCTAGCACTCTATTTATAATGTTCAAAAGTTATATTTCAATAATTAAAATGTGCTTAAATTAAACCGACCTAGGGTAAATTAATTTCACAACGAATATTTACCTATAAGTTTAATTTTATCAAAATAACTCACCCTATTTGTCATACATTACTAAAGGGTTTAAACTTCATATTATTTTAAATTTAAACATTTTATTTTTCTTCCTTGAATAAATCCATATGTTTATTAAAACATACATAAATTATAACTCAAGGTAAAATATTTAATCTAAAAGGTTTTCCTTTCTACACATGTTTTCATATATATATATATATATATATATATATATATATATATACTAAACTCCACATCTTTATTAAATAACCCATGCAAACCTTAACTAAGGATATTTATCATATAATACCTCCATTTAAAAAAAAAATCATTGTTGATTTATACTACCCTAGCCCTACCTAGGCTAGGGTTTTATATATTTATATATATATATATATATATATATATATTTGCTACTTTGTTTTGTTTCTGCTGGGGCCGAAAGTTTTCACAGTGGAGTGGCGGCCATGTATCATGGCGAGGGTTTTGGGGAAACAGCGGTGGCATTGTGGGTTTCCACAGTGGCAGCGACCACTGTGGCCGCCCACAGTGGCAGCGACCACTGTGGCCGCCCACAGTGGCAGCGACCACTGTGACCGCCCACAGTGGTGGTGCTCAGTCATCCACTATGGAAAGCCATAGAGGCCGCGCCACTGTGGACGCCCACAGTGGCGGCCCTTGGGCTGTCCACTATGGGATGCCACAGTGGCGCCGCCCACTATGGTCGCCCACAGTGGTGGCTCCTGATTGTGCCGACCACTGTGTTTAGTACAGTGGCTCGGTCCGAACCCTAACCCATTTTTTTTTGTTTAAAAAAAACAAAGAATATATATATATATATATATATATATATATATATTAAACAAATAAGTTTTTTATTATTATTATTCTTTATTTAAGAAATAATTTCCTTTACACATTAATATAGGCATGCAAATTTGTTTATATATATATATATATGTTGTAACTAGGGCATAAACTTTCTATGCAATATATATGTGTGTGTGTGTGTGTTTGTGTTTTATTCTGAAACATATTTAACAGATTAGATTTCTTCTGCAGATATAAATCATTGTATTTATTTCCTCTTATCAAAATCCTTGTTGCTAAAAGAAAATAGATAGGTTATTTAAATATAGATTTACTTTCAACAAGAGAATAAAATAAATAACAGAATTAAATCACTTAGAACAACAACTCTAGAATTTTATTTATTTCCATTAATCTGTTTAACTATGGATTTTATTTTCTATACATAAACAAAAGACAACATTTAAAAATTCTAACAGCAACTATATAAATGACAAAATTTAATAAATTTAACAGCAACTAGATAAATCTAAATTTTATTATAATAAATCTATAGAAATGTCTATAATATTTTAGATTTTACTTTCTGCAATTAAATAATGACAGATTCAAATAAAACTAAATATTGCATCTCCATGTATAGATCTAAATTTTAGATTTTATTTTATTTCCCTACCTACTACATGCATGTAAATCTATCTCATTTCTTTTATAATATTTTGTTTTAAATGCATAAAGGGAATGAATAAATTACTTTCTTTTCAAAATATTCTAAACACAACAAATGTTATTTTATTTTTTTTAGAAATATAGATAACTAAAACCAGAGTTGCTCATTTCTTTTCTGCAGTATAGCATAAATAAATATTACATATCTTTAAAACATATTCCCAAGTCTTTATTGTCGCTTTACAAACAGGTCTCTCATTACAAATAAATGAGGACTTTTAAAGAATAATAGTTACATTTACAATTTTTTTCTGCAACAAATAACTCTAGCCACATCTACATGTCCTATTCTTTTCTTCCAACAACCTGCAATAAATCAAAAACTATGACCATGGAGTGCTCACCTCCGAGCCTAGGCTAACTAGTAGCCACCTCCGAGCTTGGAGAACTAGGCCCTAGACAGGTAACACACATGCAAACATAATAACCAAGGGAACACAATCACAAACACTTCCCCAACCCAGGGCTACACTGCAGCACACATTGTGATGTCTTTTCAAGGGTGGTAGTGGACCAAGTACCCTGAGGAGACTGCAAGTATGGTAAAACATATAGCTACCTCATGGCAAACCAAATACATCATAAGTATAACAACCCCACATCCTTATGACCAACCTTCAATTGCCCAAAGGAATGCTAGATTGGTTGAAGATGAGCAGCCCAATTCCACAAACCCTTGCCTCTCTACACTTAGCCAAATTTTCTAAAACCAAATTTGTCTTTCTTCCAAATTCTTGTCTCCACAAATGGAGAGTGGGTGATTACCCACAAACTCTTTCATTCTTGCCTAAGAAGACCTCAGTGAGAGTTCTCACAGGTTTCTAAAATTGAAAAAGGAAAAAGAAGAAAAAGATCAAAAGAGATCTCTCAACAAAATAGAAAGTTAACTAACCTAGATGATGCCTTCTAAATTTCAATTTTCGCTCAACTTAGGAAATCCACTTTTTAGGGTGTCTAAATGGTCACATGGGAGTTGAAATATGCCTAAAATTGCTCCTAACCCTTAGGTATACCTTATGGGCTTTAGGAAACACTCTTAAACTACCCCTAGGTGTTCATTTAACCCCTTTTAAACCCCTCTGAAGTTAATTTTCGGGTCAAACTTAAGTTCACCACCCCAAAAATTCTCTTCCCAAGGCAATTATGGAATCACATTAAATTAATTTAAAAAGCTATGGTTAAACAACTCCCTCCAAGAGACAATTTAAAAAAAAAAAAAACATAAATCAACACGTGTCAAGTGACACAATAAAAATACTTTTTTACAAAATTATACATGAAATCTTGTCTCTTGTTGGATTTACACAAATAAATAAATTCAATCTAACACTCATGCAACATCCACTTTTACAAATAAAATACTATACAAATAGGGTGTTGTCTCTCCAAATAGACAAACCCTAGTTTTACGAACGTACATAAGTCTAGGTTTGGTTCTCCATAATATTTGCATGGTCACATGGATAATTTTCCTGTGCATCTCAATTACACATTAGTAATTTCAAATAACCTCATATAGTATAGAGCACATGAGTAAGAATACACATCAAACACTCTGCATACAATATACACTTAAACAAATCGATACATCTTATATCCAAATAAATCCACATAAGCAATTATCATAATTCTCCTAGTTTTGATCCACACATAAACATGCATCCTATTTTTATCATCATAGTAAAGTCCTGCAAATCCAATAATGACATATATCATCTCAAATTCATCCTATTCTAGAATCATATAGAGTTCTATATCATAAAGCATATAAATGAAGCATCAACATTTAGCAATGTTATCCAAATCATGGAATCATATAAGTTCTAAATCCATAATGCATAAAAATAAAGCATCCATAATAGTCTCAACATAAAAATTACTGAAATGCTAGACTGAGTCGGGGTAGGGCCTCACATATTAGCACTTGTATTTCGACTAGTAATTTACTATTGCATGGTTGAGTAGTGTCATTGGATCAGTTGTACAAATTCATGTGCCTTCTATATCTTCAACTGGTAGATGTTTTCCCTTTGTCTTCTATTTGTACATTGTTCAAGTAATGGTGTTGTAGGCCCTCGTGTAGATTCTTGTCTTCTTGATTGTGATCATCATCTTGGTTTTTGAAGAGGTTATTCATTCCGAACTATAGCATTCTTTGTGTTTGAAAATTGTCTATAGCTTCATGCTTTAGAGGATATTCTTCATGTTCCTATTCTTTTCTGAGACATTTTCTTGGAGGCCTCTTAGTCGTTCATTCTATTTTTCTCTATTTTGGAGAGGATTTTTCTTCCACTAGTTTTTTCCTTCTTTTTTCCATTTGCAATAGGTTTGCATTAGTTTGTACATGGTTACCTCACCAAGCCTTTAGCTATCTAGACCCATTCATGCATTTCATAGATTTAGAGGTCTTTTAAATTCTCCCTAAGTGTCACTTAAGTGGGTGTGTTAGGGAGTTCTATATTTGGAAACATACTAAGTTCACTTTGTTAGGCTTTGGTTGATCTTTACTTATCTCCTATATATTTTTTTAGTTTTACCAGTATTAGATTAGAGCTTCTCTTGCTTTCTATAAAGAAAGTAATTATTCATTGTATAATCTTTTCTTTTCAGGAACACAACATATGTTTCTTGCTACTCATTTTTAGAAGGTGTTCTTGTTTTCTATTTGATCTTGTAGGCTTGTGTTGTAAAATTGAAAAATGGATAATTGAATTATTTTATTCTTATGGGAATAATATTGCCATAAGTTCACTAGACATGATATCTCATCATTTCTTACATGTTTTGTAGATTTTAATCAAATGTAGATGATTGATATGGCCATTTTAGATAAACTAATTCATATAATTCTTAAATCAATTTGATTGTTTTTTATTAAAAAAACAACGTTAACTAGGGCATTGACCCTTTACATAGCCAAAACACTATAAATTTTTTTTAAAAAACCCAAAGGTGGCAACTGACCAAGCAGGGGTACAAACCCCTAACTAACAAGTCAAACAACCAAACACATGTCAAACCTACAACAACCCACCCCAACTCAAGAGTGGGGAGAAACACCCAAAACTTGACAAAGGGGGAGTTGGGAAAGGGAGGTAGATTTTTCCTTCCGCTTGTGACAAACAACCGTCCAGGCACCATTTTTATTAGGAACATTCAAAGAAAAATCAGGCGGGGGGGACCCCACACAAACACTGCTAGACTGGTGTTGCAGAACAACAACAGATTGTTGTTGTGGAACAACAACAAGAGTAGAATCACCAAGAGAAGAATGAGGTAGAGGAGAAGGAGCAAAAAAATATGGAGCCAAAGGAGCAGAAGAGTCCACAACATCAACAAAGGATTCATCAGCAGTAAGGGGAACCTCATCTCGGGAGGAGACAACATCCTCGAGGGATGAGTCAACAGAAGTAGACTCAGAAGCATAAACCGTCAAATGATCTTCAGTGGCATCCTTCCACCAAGTTGCAACACCTCTGCGATGTGAGAGAGAACAATCTAAAGCTAAGTGACCCATTGAGAAGTATCTTCGACAATGAAAGAGGAGGCCCTCATAATCCACAGATTGATTCCAAGGCATATCCCCAACCATCAGAACCACATCCCTAGGGAGGGGCAGAGATATTTCAATATCAATTAATAGACAGGCAAAGGTTGAATGACCCATGGAGGATGTGACATCATCAACTTTCAAGAAGCTACCAACGGAGTTACCGATGGCCTAAAAACAAGAATACTCCTAGAAATGGATGGGAAGATTAGGGAGGCAAACCCAAATTGGACGTACAGTAAGAGGTTCGGTAAGGGGGCCGAAGGAAGTTGTCCAGGGCTTAATAGAAAGAGAGTGACCTCTCGAAGCCCACAACTTCCCCAAAACTAAATCTTGATCAAGAGTATAATTAAAAGAAGCAATGAAAAATCCTTTAGCACAAGGAAAAATCTCAAAGCCATGAGTAGCTAAAGGTTTCCATGAGTCACTCACCCAGCAATGAAGATCTGGAAGAGAAGGCCAGAACCCAGAAAATCTGTAAACCAAAGCACTGCGTTGATAAAACTCAACATTTTCTGTAACCTCCTGGCCATAGACCACAACAGGGGAAGTCTTTGCATAGGGAAGAGGACGAAATGGCTTGTGGGGATGAGCAACAAATCTAGCCACGCAGGAAAAGCTAAGACTAGGAGCAAATGGAGGAAGGTTGGGATGAACAAGATCACCAACAATAGGGATCTTGGCACTAACAACACCAACCCTGACAACAAAAGGGCCATCCACAACAACAAAGGATTTACCAGCCAAACGCGAGCAAAGCTATGACTAGGAGAAAATGGAGGAGGTTTGGGATGAACAAGATCACCAGAAATAGGGATCTTGGCACCAACAACACCAGCCCTGACAACAGAAGGGTCATCCATAACAGCAGAGGATATTTTCAATTTGATTGTTATAATTTTATAGATTTTATAATTAATGTCGACTAAAATTATAAATTGTATAAGAATATTTAAATTATTTCCTTTATTTATTTAGGGTCCTTTCCTAGGTTATTTTTCAATATTGTGTAATGAATAAATTTTATTTTACATATAAATATTTTTAAGTTACTAGTACATATTTCCAATAGAAATACTTGAGGTCCACTAGAATATTTTTAGTTATTTCTTTCCACTCTTTTTATACAAAGTATATGGAGATGTATCATATATGAAGATTTTTTTTAGTGGTATATGTTTGGTTAAATATGAAATGGGTGAGAAAGGACCCCTTATTGATGGAAGCATGGATTTTCACTTTAGATAGCTTTTAAATATAAAAAATATCCTAATTGTTTATTTATTACTCTTGAATTCTCTCTTAGACATGTACCTATGGAAAAACTATCTATTTACCTAATGTCTACTAGTTTGGATGGGTTTTTTTGAAAACCTAACTCCTTAGGAGGTCATTCCATCCCTTAGAAAACATGAGATTGAGGTACATTTGGAAATATACCTCAAATATCTCTTCCCAAGAGCTTGTTCTAAGAGAGTTGAGTTCTCCACACTCTAGCCAATCAAGCCTAGCCATGTATATACATATGGAGAAATGTGTGTCCTTTCTCCCAAGGAATTATAAAGTGCAAGAGAAGGTGAGTGCAATGTATCCTCGCCCTATCGGATGGGGATGGGTTACATGACATTCTCCTTATAAGACTTTCTCATGAATGTTAGAAAGAACGTTTTTCTCATTACTTGTATTAGAGAGTTGGAATACAGAGATATATGAAGAGCTAGAGTTCTTTAAGAAATCATCAACAAGATCATTATGAATAATTCATCAAGGACTCATTCTTTTGGAGTCTAGTTTATAGGTTTAGGCTTCAATTCCTTTTTTCTTGACATAGTATACAAAATTTTGCTATGGTTAATTTTATTTATGTTTTCCATTTATTTCTGTGTTGGATTATTTCTTATTTTCTTTCTTATATATTATAAATGATTGCAATGGGGTTATGTTTGATAAGTATTTGTGTGTGTAATTATTTTATTAGGCTTTCCAAATTAGATGAGAGATTATATTGTGATGGTTTTGAGGGAGGTAGTGACAACCTACTAAGAAAAATTGTATTTTTTTTAATTTTAATGTGTCTTAGGATGAATTGATGCAAGAAATAGAAATCTATTTATAGGAGGGTTTCAACATTCTTAGATATAAAGGTGTGTTGAAGAAGATTTGTAGTTTATATTTTGAAGCATGATGTTATATTTTGAAGGTGTAATGTGAGAAAGATTTATAAATTACTTTTTAACTAGTTATTTCTCCCCTCTCCTAACCCATACATTGAATAAATAGTGTCATTGGAATGATATTTTTTATGTTGTAATTTCTATTTATAATCCGTAGTTAATAGAGGACCCCATAGCTATGTGTTTTTGTTTTAAAACTACATAATCCATAGGTAAGTTGTTCGTTATGAAAAAAATTCAAATGTTCAGCAAAATATCTACATATTATATATTGAGATATTTAAACTAGAGACTTCTTCTCAAGTGGAATCAACTACATTTTATTGGTGATTTTTAATTTTAGCTTTCCTTATTTCTTCTGTTGAATTTTTTTATTAATTGTTGCAAAAGGAAACCTTGATAAATTTTTTGTAAAGGTTAATCTTATTAAAGAACTTAATGGATTTTTTACTTTGCAAATTTGAAAAGTTTGAAACCCTTAACAACAAGAATGGAAAGAGGTTAAATAAATGTGAAAACCATGAGAAACCCAAACCTCAACCAACATGGAGGAAAAGACTTCAATTTTTTAATGATCACTCAATTCTAATTGCTCACTCGATAAGCTTTCATGGTCCGCTAGAAGTTTGAAGGATGACAATAAATATATGATGGGTCAGATTCATATTGAAAAATCTACTACAAGGACCAAAAGATGGATAGTTTAGGACACAAAACAAAGTTGTTTGGAGCTTTCAAAGCAAGTAAACTGACGATGTTAGGCCCTGACTCTGAACTCCCACAACCTACATTTTTTTGGATAGTAAAAAATAAAATGAATACAAACTACACGAATAAGTTGTATCAACAATTCTTGATGACATCTGGTGTACAACTATATTGGTAGATTTCATAAAATCAAATTTATTTTCATTGTAATATTTTTTTTCTATGGTTGTTGAATTAAGCTTCATGGTTGGGCATCTCCTTGATCACAAGTGCATTAACATTTATGATACTTTATAGGAGTTTGATTTTGGTTTAGGTGGTTTTCACTGAGGGACTTCTATATGGGAGACTTTGATCTAAATTTCTTCAATCAAATTTAAGGTGAATCACCTGTAGGATTAAATCATAAACTTTTAGAATCATTTATGTGATCTTACCAAAATATTAGGATGTTCAAAAAGTGAAACAAAACATTCCATTTTATCTTAAAATATATGAATCTTGGGGTTTGATGTTGGGCCTTAAGTATGCCAATCACATCTAATAAGACACGCAATAAGTAAAAAAAGATCTTTGATACAATTGAGTTAGGGCTTAGGGTTAAATCATGATGGATAATTCCTAAGACAAGGAACTAGATGACATCTATGCAAAAGATCATAAACTGTTACACTGAATGGATAATTGAAAATTTATGATGTTATCTATTATATGTATTATCAAAAATATCATCCCTTGTAATTAATGTGACGAATGGCTCTTTTCCTCCATGTCATCGAAGGTCAGGGTCCTCCATCATGTCTTTTTGTCCACTTAGACCATTCATGTCATCTCTAGCCGAAGCATTGTCAACTCTATCGACCTGTCACCTTCGGGGACACAGGCGTGACGCAGAGACGTTTGTGTGGCGTGCTAGTGTTCTGCAAATCTGATAGTTTGCAGGTGGTCATTTCAACATTACGCTTGTGCTTGTAAGGAATCATAATGCCTCTGCATGCACCCATCGACGTCTGAATTCCTTCCTGGGCCTTTATCTTTCACTTTGGAGGCATTTGGAGGGGATTCTTTGGCAAGTTTGGCAATATTATTGCAGGTTGAGCTCTTGGAGACCATTTTGGATAGCATACTATTAACGCCACCATTGTTGCAGCATTACCAAGCATTCCAAGCACACCATTCCAAGAATTTACAAGACTTTTCATCTTAGTTCATGATAGGGGAGTTATCTTAATCCTCTCTCTTGCATATTTATCAACGTTATTTCTAATTTCACATGACATTGTCATTCTCTTTATCATTTATCTTTCCTGTGGCTTTCTTGGGTTGTTTGTGGAGGTGGAAACACCGAAATGGGGTTTTGACTTATGCAGGCTCCAAAACACAACCCCCAACATTTTTCTTTCGTGCACGTGTGTAGGTACACTGTTGTGAAGAGGAGATTAACTTATGGGAGGCTTCATACCATGGACCTTTTATTTGTCTATTCCTTTCCCTTTTCTCCTTCCATTCTAATTTGGTTATTCTATATATCGTGTTTGCCAGTTTAGTTTCATTATCTTTTGTACTTTTATTGCATCATAATCATATTTAGAGATTTTTGTACGAACTTTGTACCTCGTCCATACAAGATGATAGTGTGTTGCACATGTGTCCAAGATTCGTGCACTCATCCTGAGGACAGAGGCTTTGCAGAGTCATCCAGAGATGCTTCTTGGGTGTCTGACACTTCTTGCATAAAACTGTTATCCCCTAGCTCATCTTAGCGCCAGTTCGCAAAGGTAATTGGAAGGACAATTTATCCTCAAGGATCCATCATCCTTGAGGTGGAAAATTCCATCCATTACATTTTGGTGAACCTGACGTGAACCAGGTTTATCTTTTAATTACTTTCTTTTCACTTCATTTTTATGTATTTAATCGTTTAAATTTTTATAAGTTTAAAAATTTGAAAACTATCTAAAAAGAAAAAAGAGAGGAAAATAAAAAACAACAAAAAATTTCATTCACATTTAGTTTGAATTTTTACATCTTCCACTTATCATTTAAAAGCCAACTTTATCATTCGATGTCCCTATAGTGTGGTCCTAAACATCGTGTGGCTTGTCTATGAGCTTTACAACTCAGAGTGCAACAAGAGCCATAGTCAAGAGCTCGTCCAGGTAGAGTTATTCCCCTGATCGCTACAGTCCTCCTCTACCCACCACCATGTTTGGTGGGAAGTCATCCGATCCCAATGAGTTCTTGACCTCTCACAGTCTTAAATCTATTTGGACTGGGGGGCTTTCTCCTTCTAATTTGCAAGCTGACTCTCCTAGGATTTCTACCCTGTCTTCTCCTCCTATGATCGATCATGATTTTGCGGTCACTGTAGACTTTGAGAAGATCAATATGTTGGAGCATAATCTGAGAGACTTTGAGGGTTTCTTAAACAAAGAGAATGCCCTCCCCTAGGTCGAGAATGTTGTGAGTACCTTGAGAGACATGTTAATCTCTGATAAGAGAGGCTTGGAGATGTTGAGGGCCTTGTCCATGATTGTTAAAAACTATATGCCTTTGGCGGATGCACCACATGTGGACAATTAGTATGATCCTTTTAGTTCCCAGGTTAGTCTTAGCATTCTAGGCCTGGGCGCGCACATGGACTCCACCATACCTAGTGTTAGTGCTTCACTCACTCCTTTGGGCTATACATGCATGGCTATTAGTTTGACCTCTATTGATGCTCAGGTTTCCATTAGGAGTGCAAGCACTACATCCGCTAGTAGCACTAGTCTTTCAAGAGGTTCTGGTGGAGGTGGCGGTAGATCTGACCCACCTCCACCTCCTCCACCTTCTAATCCTATCCTAAATACACTCTTACAGAACATGGGGCAGTTGTAGTTGCAGTTGACAAACTTAGCCTCTGCCTCTGGTTAATCATCTATGTCTTCATATTACAGGAAAAGTCCCCTTGACATTACCATCGTGAATACTATCCTTGAAGTTCGATAGGTTCAATGGTGATGGGGACCCAAATTTGCATATAGATTCCTTCATGACTATGTGTAGTGACTACCATAGTCTAGATTTCATCTTGCTGAAAATGTTATTGTGTTACCTCAAAGGGACAACGTTAGAATGGTATAGTTCTTTACTTGACCACTCTATTTGTATCTTTGATCAACTTATGTATCTTTTCCTTAAATGATTCTAGGCAAAAATTGGTAGCAGGTTCACTATCGCTGACCTTGTTCATTGTAAACAAAAGCCTAATGAAAAGATCATTGATTTTATTTCGAGATACCAAGTTGTCTCAATCAAGATCCCCTTTGCCCTGCCAGATAGTGATCTACAGAGAATATTTATCAGTAATCTACAACCAGCATTGAGGGAGAAATTATCTCTTAACCAATATCAGAACTTTGCTAAAATGTGCTCTTCTCTCACCAATTACCAACACATTGTGTCATAGTTCAGAGATACTTCTTCAAACCCTCACGGTGGGTCCCTTGCAGGCACCAGCACAGATGGGTCTTGGAAGAATAAGATTGTCACTAATGTTGCGGCTATTCCTTCGATGGCTGCTACGCAAGCCCTGCAACAAAATAGAGTCTTCACTAAGCTGAATGACTCCTACTTGAGCATAATGCAGTGGTTGTTGAAAGGCAACCTTATTACCCTTACGAAAATAAAACCGTTGTCTGATATTCGGCCTTATGTGCGTTGGTATGATGGTTTGAAGTTTTGTCATTATCATCATGTGCCTGGTCATGAAACTGAGTGATGTTATCATCTTCAACATGTTGTCCAAGATCACATCAACAATGGTGCAATCAAGGTGGATGCACATAAGCACAAATCAAATAATTATGTTGATAAAACCAACAATGACTTGCAGATTTATACCGATCCTTTCCCTCCGCATTTGGAAAACTTTATTTTTGCATCGGATCCTTCTTTGGATGATAGTCCATATGTGAACATGGTCACCATCACCCCCATTAGCTCACCTCTAGCCCAGAAGGGGAAGGTATCTGATCTGTCCTCTTCATTTACCCCTCTGGATACCCCATATTGTGGAGAGCCTACTCCTCTTTACGTCCTTGCCAAGCTGAATGGTCAAACTGTCACAGGTGTGATGGTTGACCCACCTAGCAGAGCTGATCTTATCACAGAGGAGACTCTCTTTGTGAATGACTGGCATAGATTGGTGTATGATGAATGGCATGAAACTTTGAGGACGTATGATGGGTTCTCTATCTGCCCCTTGGGTAGTATCACCTTGACGGTCCTCGTAGAACCGAAGGTAGTTTCATTTGTGTTCGTCATCATTCCTGAATTAGACCTCTTCTGAGTTAAGCTCGACATTCCTTGCTTGATTGCTATGGAATCAGTCCCCTCGATTGTGCATAAATGTTTCAAGTTTCCCCATGAGGGCACAATCCATGTCATCTAGGACACTAGACACCGAACCCTAGTTGCCTGTGGGGATTTTTTGTTGGACCCCTTTTGGCCTGTCCTGGTGGGACCCATGCTTTCCCATGGTGATTTAATGTACCATGCTTATTATCAGTATAAAAAGGGGGAGTTGGCCCTTATTTCTGTGCAACCTAGTGTTTCGTTGCCACCTCCGACATCAACCTCTCCTCCATCAATTTTGATCTTGGAGCGGGTAGTGCCTCATGTCTCCTCATCATTGGGGGTCGAGGCTAAGCCTGCTCTCTCGAATAGACCTATGTGTCTTCCTAGGACCATAGAGCCTCAAGTGGTATCTACTATTCCTATGACTGCGCTCGACACAGCCAAGGGAAAGGCAACCATGCTATCAAAGTCTGCAACCCGTCCTTCCTTTGAGTTCCTAATCATGACCGATTCTCCTCGTTCCTCTCATTATGAGAAATTGAAGCACTCTTCTTGTGTCCCTTCATCATAGCATGTTTTGAAGCCCTCTATTCCTCTGGCTTCTCCTCTAGAGAAATGAAGATGGGAAACCGTTGCTTTGGATGTGGTACCTCTCCAGGATGCACCTCTTGTTTCATCAGTTGGGCCTTCTCCCATCCTTGACACAATTTTGGAGGCCTCTCCTATGGAGAACAATGCTCCTGACTCCTCTCTAACTCTGTTTGGTGGTCCTCACCTCCATTAGAATTAGTGTGCGCATGAGCGTAATCATTTTTGACAAGCCTGAGCTCGAGAGCGTAACATTGCCTCACAGTCCGCTAGTGTGGCTCTAGCACCCAGTGTTGTTGTTTCATAGCCTATTCCCTGGGTTCCTCCCATCTTTGAACATGTTTTGGTCTAACTCCCTACTACTTCAGGGTTTTTCGATCAACCTCCCTCTAAATGCATGTAGGTTTTCATTGCTCCTTCTTTGGAGTCGCCTCTTATCACTTCTTTTTCGAACATGCTTCCCTTGTCCCGAACTCTTAACATGTCACATACACAGGTGGTGCCTCGTGCAAATTTGTTTACCCCACCTGCTTCACCACTTCTCCAGCATCCGAGTTTTGCTGGGGTCCTTTAGCTTTCTACTATTGGTAGGAGGCCTAACACTCCTATCTCGTGTAAATGCAAGTTTGAGAAGGGCCTTGTTTTGGAGTTTCGACGACGCAAGTCTTCACATGTATGTTCTTCATCCCTTCCTTTGCTTGTCTCAGTGCCTATTGGTTTGCCTATTTCTATTTGCATGATTGAGAAGGCCCCACCTTATCCTAAGTTTGTCAATGCCCCTCTGCTAGAGGCTGAAAGTCATGTTCTTGTTCGATCTTCTCCAAGTGAGTCACCTGCTTCCTCCATGGAGGCTTGCATGTTTGGCTCCTTGGAGGATATCCTGACCTTGTCTAGGATCTTCACACAATCATTAATCCTTGCCTCCTCTGAGCCTATAGATAAAGACTTCGTTGTTTCTTCATCTCTTTCTCTTGCTGTTGCTGAGGTGCCTGGTGTGGCCGTCGTGATAGTCCCCCTCTGAGCTTGCCCTCCTTCTCCCTATGACCTAGATTGGGAGGACGGGGCTCTTCTTGAGGATGATGATATGTTGCAGTACAATCCCCTCCTAAGGGTTGATCATTATAACTTTTATCTTTTCTCCACATCTACTTGCATGTGTATGTAATTGTGTTCCCCCATGATTGCTTTATCTATTTGTTCCCTCCCGGAGGACCCAAGTCACTCCGTAGGTACTTGGATATGGGAGGTTGAATATTTTTATCTGTTGTGCTCTCCTAAAGGACCCAAGTTACTCCGTAGGTTGTCAGATACAGGGGATTTTTTGTTGTACACATTCCTCTATTTGTTTATCTCCTATTTTTTGTATCTTGTTTTTCAACATTCAGGGACAATGCAAAGCATTGGGCGCATTCTTTGCTTTCTTCCATGTTGACCCAAATTTTTATTTTATCTTTGTCTTCCTGTGCTCTTCTTTAGATCTGAGAAATTTAGCACTATGATGATGCACCCATCTCACAGTAATATTGTATATCTTCTTGACACTGCTATGGGTTCTGATGCCAAACTATCGGATCCCCCTATCTTCCTGCTTTGCATCTTTTGATGTTGTAGACATTTATGTGTCATTATCTATTGGTGGCATTCCACGGAAACATCTCGTTATGTTGGCATGCCACAAATCCTCTTCTCCTTAGAATGACATGCCTTCCATGCATATCATTCTAAGGGGGGGATATCGTATCTGCATTTTATCTTTTAACTCTTGTATCAATTTCCTTTTCCAAGTTTCTTTTTCATGTTTGGCTAGGTGGGGACCAAACCACTTAATCTTTTTCTTTTCCAAGATCACCTAGGTGGGGGCAAAGCCGCTTGATCTTTTCCAAAGATTGCCTACATGGGGGCCAAACCATTCATGACTTATATCTCTCTTTTTTGCCTTGGAAGGGGCCAATCTACTATTTACCATGTTTATTTTCCCTATCGCATGGATATCTAGCGTGTCGCTACCCATGCTGGCAAATCTATCTTTATCTGCCCAATTGCATGGCTATCTAGCATGTCGCTACCCATGCTGGTAAAATCTATCTATCTCATTGCCCTATCATATGGTTATCCATACCGACATATCATCTTGCCCTATTGTATGGCCATCTAGTATAACGCATCTTGCTACCCATACTGGTGTATCTTATACCAATGGCGACTTCTTATTTTGTATCTTTCCGTAGACAAGGGCTTTCCTCCAGAGCGAGGTTTGTTTCCATTACGCTATCTTTTCCATTTCTTTATCTTACTATCCATCAGGCTAGTCTGCAGCTAGCGTGTTTGCGATGTACCAAGTACCAATATGTATTCCAAATCTTAGCATCATTTCGCTAGGGGCAACCTCGTTTGATGAACGAAAATCTCTCTCCCTATCGCGACCTTTCTTTCTCTACTTGTAATTAATGTGATGAATGGTTCATTTCCTCCATGTCATCGGAGGTTAGGGTCCACCATCATATACTTTTGTCCACTTAGACCATCCATGTTAGCTCTGGCCGAAGCATTGTCAACTCTGCTGACTTGTCACCTTCGGGGACACAGGCACAACGCGGAGATGTCCGCACAGTGTGCTAGCATCCCACAAATCTGATAGTCTGTAGGTGGCCATTTGAGAATTACGCCTATGCCCAAAAGGAATATTAATGCCTATGCATGCATCCACCAACGTCTGAATTCCTTCCTAGGCCTTTATCTATCACTTTGGAGCCATTTGGAGGGGATTATTTTGTTAGAATCAGAGATGACTGAGAGGGGGGGTGAATCAGTGATCTACCAAAAATTAAATCCACAAACTTATTCTTTATCCACCGGTTAGCAATGCATAACATAAAAGAACATAAACATGCAGTAAATAAACCATAGATCCACAACACCAATTTTTTTACCTGGAAACCCGAAAAGGGAAAAACCATGGTGGGGCTCGAACCCACAATATTCATATACTATGCAAGGAGTACATAAATATTACATAGATAGGGAATGCACTTGCATTCAGGCTCACTGTCTAGAGCTCATTGCTCAAATATAGTTGCCTGGAAGGCTACAACCTTCAGGGAACTCACATTGACTTACAATTTGACTACAATGAGAAAATATAATGAAATGAACTCTTAAGTAGCATCTGACTATGCAAGAATGAGTTCCAGTTAAGCACTAAATCTCTGACTGTCTTCCCTCTGCTAAATACTATGTTACTATCTCAGTCAACTACCTGATTGTTTGTGAATCAAATGCGCACGTGAAACTGTGCTCAATCACACCAAAACTAATTGACACACCACTAATACACCAATAATCAATTGCCAAATTGATCTTATATATTTGGTCTTAACATAAAAGCAATCTCCTTCAAGTCGGCTTTAGGAAGTGTAACGTGTAGCTTCAAGTCAGCTTCAATCTCGAACAGAACATAGCACCAGACCAAAATATTATAATCACATGCTTCCTAAGGATCTTCCCATTCATCAAGATCACCAAAACAATCACCAAAAATACCGCAATCATCAGAAATAATTTTGGGCAAAACACTACCGAAATAGTCTTGTTTTACCTATTAATTGCCTATTGATTAACTCTAGCTTCCAGATAAGATGAATCATGACCGTTGGATCAAATCTCCAAGAAGAGTTGCCATCAATGAAAACCCTAAACCATAAATCGAGCATCAAAGATCACTGGATGAGTGAAAATTGCCAACAATCTCCCCCTTTGGCATTGATGGCAACACCTGTGAAAATGTCTAAGTGTTGAACCTTGTGAAACCTGTACACCGGATCAAGAATGAAAGAATTCTAAGGCTCCCCTTTAGATCAACAATCCAAAAATATGTATCACTAGACTGTACACTCTATACACAATTAGTTTGTACATTTTTCACCTTATCTCTCCCCCTTTGATGACAATGCCAAAGATGGGGTGCTGCCCAAAATTGATGTACAGATGACAAACATTTTACAAATACTTGAAGAGGTTAGCATAAATAGTCTTCAAAAATCCCAAGTGAGTATCCCACCCACTCTTTAGGTTATCCAAAACTATGATAAATGCATTAAATAGAGTAGCATAAATTTCTAATTCTCTCAAATATGATGGTACATGTCGGGCCATTTCCTTCATATAGTCCACCTTATTACTTAACATAGTATCTAACCAGATGGCAATCAAGTTCCGGAGTTCACCCACTTTCCTCAAAAATTTCTCCTTATCTACTTGAAGGCTTGATAACTAATCATTTAAGGCTATAATATGTCCTTCAGTACTTATGGTTAATGTTACATTAGGGTCAAAAGGGTGAGAAATACTAGCAAGCTTTCCCTGGCAGACACCTATCTGTTTATCAACATCAATAGTGAACTTAGGCAAAATGAGACAAGATTTATACAATTTACCGACTTCTGACACTGTGTCAGAAATAGTCTGCAATCTCTTATTAAGTGTTGCCCTATCATCTTCAATCATTTTTAGGAATGTTTGTTTTCTAACTTCCTTAAACTTGTCCAAAACGTTCTGAGTACCTGTCTTCTCCAAAGAATCAAAATTGGTATTTACACTATTAATCAACTGTATAATTTACTAAAGGGGTTGTTATTTGAATCTAACTATACATTGGAAGCCACCTTCTGCAAAACATCTATAGACATCAAAATTAGATTTTTGTCTTCATTCTCTGATTTCACCAGATCTTGACTAGCTTGGGCTTGCACTGCAGCAACAAGCATAAGCTTCTCGACTGGAGACATCTTCCCAAGATCAACTGAGCCATCAAGATTGATTGGAATATGAGGCAAGATCTCTCTAATCGGAGGAGTGGAAATTATCAGATCACAGGGGTTGCAAATCTATCTATCACCAAAGGATGGTCACCAGTCTCAGCATCAACTATGGTATTACCTTGGTCTCCCGGTTGATCTTCAAACTGAGTCTCAACATTCTGACTTCTACAGACACTTTTCTTATCTTTTGGCTGAGATGGTCTAAATGCATCTTTGTACATAGGGCCATTTTAAATAATCTTTCTCCATATCTCCTCTGTCTCTTTCCTCACCTCCTCTATATTCCCAATCTTTAATCTATTGAGTTTGTTCTTGTTTCTAAATTCCTTTTTGTTTGCCTCTTCAATTGGCCTATTTGCTTCGTCATGAGTAATACAAGTACATACATTTACTAGCTCTCTCTCCTTCATTTCTCTATCAATTTTGCTTGCATTCATTCTTATAGAATCTATTAAACTGTACAAGTCCTTTGGAATGGACTTTTCTAATTCAATCAATGTCGTACTAAAATCATATAAGTATAATACTACTGCTTAACTTTCCTTTGGTCACCATCATCAAAATGCTCAAAATTTGCTTCAAGATTCTTCAAATTGTCATCCACTAATATTTCATCTATCAACTGATTTGTTGATAAAGGAGGAATTATTGTTTACTAAACTTGTATGTTTTGAGACTCAAGGTCTTTGTCAAGTTGAATTTTGACCTGTCTACCTCTTTGGGATCTTCCAATAGGAGCAGAATTTGACTTAGTATTTTTGCTTTGTTGTGCTCCATTAGATTGAGGTTTTCTCACTAGTCTAACAAACTCTCCCTTTTTCTTAGCTCTTCCTACCTCTTCCTTAGATTCATTTTCTAAGGCCACAAGAGATACTGCAACATAGGTTCTTTTGGGTATTTCTTTCTGTTTCAGCACACCTTTTCTGGATGGGCTAGGTTTTGCAAATTGTACCACCGAAGCAGGAGAAGACTTAGTTTCCTTACATTTTTCCTTGGAGGGAGACATATCAACCTTGGGTTTCTTGGTTTCCTCTTTGGCCTCCTTTTGTGTATATTTTTCTCTTTCTTTCTTCACCTCCTTCTTGGTGAAACCCATTTGAGCAACTACTTCTTCTGCCATCTTAGTGACTTTTCTCTTCTAGGCAGGAGTAGTGAACTGCATATGTAAACTAAGGTCCTCCTTGAATGTGCCAAATCTCCCTTCCTTGGGATCCACGGGTTGAATCAGAAGGTGTTGTGCATATGCCTCAAGTGTAGTAGAGTCAACTTCATACCCCATGGGCATGATCCAGACTATTGGGGCTCTACTGCTTCCATCAGAAATAGATCCTTATCGACCATGAAGAAAATGATTTGCTCATATTTCTCAACTACCTCCTTAGGAATTCTCTCCCTATTTTTCATTGTGGATTGGAAGGTTTTAAAATATCTCCAGAGGGCAGATATCCTCATGGTTGCATCACCAACTCCCCATAGACCTTCCTTGATCCATGTGGCCATCGATCTATCATAGGTCCATTGGACTTTACCCTTGATACTAGGTATCTCATTTAGGAAGTACAGTGCTAGGAAAATAAGGATTGTACCATATTTAAAGGTATGATTTTTATCCTACTTAATCTTCTTCAGAGTGCTCAAAAATTCATTCAGAAGTGTAGTGCACAAATCATACCTCTTATCTTCCTTGAGCATTTGGTACGCAGAGTAGATAGCAGTACCAGAGACAGAGTTGTACTGGCTAGACTGGTAAACCTTGTATCCGACTACCATTGAAGAAAACTTCACATCATTCTCCAAAAATCATTCACAGTCATGGCTCTGCAGTCAAATTTGGATCCAGTGGTAGCTATGATAGTGTCATTTGATACTTTTCTTAAACTGGGAATATCACCAATTTCAGCTAAACCAGTTACAACACAAATTTCTTGCTTGGTGATTTTGTGAGGCCTATCAAGCCATATAAACTCATCATGCACGTGGCTAAGGATGTAGCAGATCCATTATGCCTCATCAAACAACGAAAAATGCATGAACTATGAGAAACCCTTATCCTACAGCACCTTATATTTAGGTTTGAGATTTCCCAAACCATTGGCCAAATGCTTGTTGTATAGGTCCAACATGTCTATATTCCCAAGCTCTTTAAGGTCACAATGAATGTAGGCCCTGATATCTTCATTGTGCAGCACGTCGTAGGGCACAAATGAGAATGCACCTTCTGATCATCCTTGACCGATTTAAATGGATGTTTCTTAAAGATTGGACAATCCCTATCCTTAATTTCAACCACTAGAGAAGTCGAAATACCAGAAACTGAGGCCATTTCAAATCCTAGGGTTTGCGAAAAACTAAAAATATGAACAGATAAATACCTTGCTTCACAAGCTAAAATTCACTTAGAAGTTGTTGAAATTGATGTTGAGATCATCAAGTTTCTTTTCTCTCTCCTTTTCTCTTACTCCCTTGATAGCATTGTGACAAATAAAGTCTTGAGATGCACTTTTATCCTTCCAAAACCTAATTTTTCACTGTAATAAATGTAGCAACTGGTTATCATGATCTTCATGAAATTTCATACTGGAGCACAAGATCCTTCAGAAACTTCCAGATATCATTAGCAGATATGATTCAGTCCTTCTGCAATCTTCTGGAATCGATTGTAGACCATCGAAAAGGGGGTTCTTATAATCTACATGAAAAGCTCCCCCTAAGGCATAAAGCCCTAGTTACCAGCTGAAGATCCTTCACTGGATTCAAGTGTAGACCCATTGTCAGCTCTGGATTCATCCTTTCTCACCCACATATTCTCATGATTCTTCTTGATCTCTTCTACTTTCTCTTTACCTCTCTCACCTGATTTGTTCTTGTCTACCAGAGCATTGTTCTTGCTTCTACAATACTTTTCAATGTGACCGGTTTTGTTGCATGCTCGACAAACAACATTATTCTGCATAGGTCTGAAGTTCATCTAATTTGGTCTTTCCCTGAGATGTGTCCAAACATTGGAAAAGCATAGCATCTCTTGTTTTAAAATTTATTCACTACCTCTCTACACACATTTGACTTGTGTCCAAATTTATTGCATATGAAACACTAACTGGTAAAGGTAGGAACATTGTTCATGTTGTTTACTCCATTATTCATCCTACTTTTGCACTGACTAGCCATATGACCAAATTTATTGTAAGTAAAATATCTACCATTGAATTTTTGAGCATTAGGTTGTCTTACCAGAAGATTCTTTCTATTCTTTTGATCAGGTTTTGCATTGCCTTGTCTAGATCCAGAGGATTCACCTTTCCCAAATCCTAGACCTCACATGTCCTTTCCATGTCACTGAATTTCTAGCATCTCATCAAGCCTTGAACTAGCTTTGAATTTGTCTTTGTATTCATTGGCAGTAACAAGTTCATCCCTCAAGGTAGCAATCTGTCTTTCAACACTAATACATTTGGCCTAAAATTCCGATGGAGGTTTCCGACGGAGAAGGTATATTGTGATCAAATTTGATTTTTTTTTGAAAAAATGCCCCATTTCGTCGGAATTCCGACGATAATGCAACATTTGGTTTTGACGGAGAAGGAATTGGCAATGACATTTTGGTTTTTTTAGAAAAAGTGCCCGCGTTCGTTGAAATTCCAACGACCACGTGCATTACTTCAAAAAAAAAAAAAAAGACCAAGTCATTTCATAAATCCCACATCTTCGTCCCATCGACCTTTGCAATTACTTCCCCCCACCTCTTCCTCCTGCCCCTACCATTACAAAATCCCACCTCTACAGGGAACCAACCATGGAATGAAGTGGTGCTATAGGAGCAGCTATACGAGGATACCAGGCGACGGGAAACTTTCCAGCTTCATGATAGGAATTTTCTTATGTTTTTGTTTTTGTGTTTTGTTAGGAATTTTCAAGTCTGGGCATTATTTAATGTAATAAGGGCATGTTTTGGGCCCATTTGTAAGTTGTTTGGCATTTTGTTAGGGCTGTATGGGTTTAGGATTTAAACCAATAATGAGGGAGAACAATCCAGTGGGGTAACAAAATAGAATTAAGTGGGGTTCCTTAAGAGCCTCCCTCCCTTCAACTGAACTGTTGAGAACCTAACTCCCTCAACTGGGGGTAAACTGCCTCCATCCTTTGGACCGGCTTCAATCCCTCTTCCCTGGGATGGAGCGTAACAACTGTGGATCGATCCTCCAACCAGAAAAAAATCAGATGGAATAGCTCTTCTTCCACCATAAAATAGTAGGGGCCCCGACATAACCCCTCTCTCCATTTATCATTGTTCTCGCAGACATGACTATAGAAATGACCAACGGTCATTTAGCTAATAAACCATCGATCAATTCATCATTTTTCTCGCAGACATGACTGGTGAAGTGATTGAAATCAATGACCCCAACCTACACCGCACATTGAATGAAGGTTATCCTAGGATCTGAAGCAATGAAGGTGAGCCTCCATCTGGAATGGGGAACCCCTACAAGGAGAGGTGTTAGTTGTTCCTCACTACTTCCCTTCGTCCAACAAAGGCAACAAAGAAAGCAGCCTCGGTGATAGATCCATCTCGTGATCCCGTGGGCAACTACTACTATAGTTGTCCTTCACTGCTCTATTCTCTAATATCTGCTACTACTCAAATTGAGGCGATATCCCTGCTGCAGAACCATGAGTGTAGTGATCAAGTGCTATTTTTTGTCGGTGTTTTGGAAGGGAGCATAAGTGTACCATTAGGAAGGTGGTATAAAATGGTGAAAGATGATAAGATAGGGAGGTAAGATAGGGAGGTAAGTGATGAAGGATGTAATGGTGAAAGAGTAAGTTAGGATATGTTAGGGGTTTGGAAGGTAGGAAAGTGAATGGGGGAAGATAAATTAAGGATGTGAAGGATGGAATAGGGTTAGGTAGGTGAAGTAAAAGTAAGTGTGTATGAGGTTAAGGTTTAGGATAGGATGTAGGAAACTGGAGGAGGTTAAGATAGGGATGAAAGGTAGATGGAAGGTAATAATGATAGGAAGTGAGGTAAAGGTTATGAGGTGTGGGTTAGAAAATAGGGTGTAGGAAATGGAAAGAAGGGTCATATCACTTTGAGAGTTTTCACCAAGATGAATAGCCCAAGTATGGACCTCAAATCTTACAAGCCATGAGGATCCACTAGTAGTAGAGGAGCATATACTTGCATCTTGGGAGCTTATTAGGAGTTCGCCTTGAATTTGGGAAATACACATAGAGGAGATAAAATATTGATCAATACACATTACCTAGCCTCATCATGCATAAATAAAAGAGGTATAGACTATAGCAAGCACATATCATGCGCCAAAGGATCATATTCGAGAGTTGCTTCATCTCCAATCCTCTACATTTTTAAGATCCACAAATGGGGTTGAGGTTAAGTCTTGGTTACTTAGCTTGGACTTATGCTTTGGGTTGCATCTATATGTGAGAAACTTAAAGGCATAATTTTCAATGCAATTTTTGAGAGGACTTGATTCCACCTTGTGGTACTGGGAGGATAAAATGGACCAACTCACATTGGAAACCCTCTCCGAATACCATTTTGGAGTGCTTGAAAGTGTGTTCTATTTTAAAATATTTTTGACAGAGATGCATAGATGAGTTTCACAATTTATATAATAAGGTTTCATAGTGGCTCAACATGAGAGTTGGTTTTTGGAGTTCTTCTAGTTTGTATAGTACATTCAAGACAAGTTACTTGTCAATTATTTCATTGGGGATGGAAAGCCCAAAATTTCAGTTTTCCTACACATGGCCAATCCAAATGACTTTAGGGTTGCTATGGAAAAGTCTCATATGGAAAAGGAGGTACATGGGAGGACACAAGAGGCATGAGAGAAGTTTGTAACCAGCTATGGCAAAGTCTCTCATTTTAGGTATGAGAGACTATAGAGCTATCAAGCTAGGCCTTCTATGACTCAACAACCTTTTAGGGGAGAATCTAGTTTTTTTAGTAATTAGGATCTTCTAATTATGGTGGGGCCTAGCCAACATAGGGTTATATGAGAGGCACATGTTATGTATATGTTAGTATCAGACAAAGAGTGCCCACAAGGTTTTAGAGTAGGTGGACACCATCCTAGGAAGTCAAAGTAGATAGTTGATATGTGGGTCTTTACCCTCCCAACTGTAAGGAAGTAAAGTAGCGGAAACAACTTCCTACACTAACCTTGAGAGGAGGGTAATGCAAAAATTTTTCAGATCATTACAATAGTTACAGAAAATAGAAATAGATATAATAGCAATCATACCACAACACAATGATTTACGTGGGGAAAACCCTTTCGGGAGAAAAACCCCACCCTCCAAAAGCAGCTCAATATTTTATTCAGCAATCAAAAACAGATTACAAAATAATTGCAGAGCAAGCTCTTCGCAGGAGTACCACTAATCAGAGATTCAGAGGCAACTCAATAGCCATAAGACTCTTACACACAACCTCTATCTCACACACCTCATAAATAGGAGATACAATACAAGAAACCGTCAAACGGTATTACAAAACCATGGGCTAAAACCACCCAATAAGATGTAGCCAACCTTATCTCCCTTCTATAACATGTTAAAGCACACATCAACACGTGTCGCTCCCTTTTACAGCTCATTTATGTATTCGATACAAATTATTTTTCCTATTTCAGGAGTACAAACTTCCGGAGGCCATAACTTGAGAACCGGGTGTCCGATTGACAAACCGTTTGAAGCGTCGGAAAGCTCGCGAAGTGCTCTATCACCTCGTAACCCGCTTTGCTGGTTACAGAAAATTTTCAGGGCATTTCGAAGCCTCTAAAGTCCCCAAAATTAAGTTTAAACATTTTATTGCACCCCTCCAAGACGAAAACTTTAATATCTTCAAAACTAGCTGTGACCTTGCGACGCAACTTTACCGGAATGCTTATCTAGCCAACCAGAAACTTCAGGGAGAGTTTCGCACCATTTCGTGCTCAAATAAAAACTTACTATAAATAGTAACCTCACATAAATGCAAGGTTGAGACACCATTTTTCCCAACAAATCTCCCACTTGTCGAACACCTTGCATGAGCGGAAGGGAATGTCAACACAATGAATCAATTGCTAGGGGCCATAAGGCCCATAGACTCTGAACACCATCTGAACTTCTCTGTGCTCACAGCCTTAGTTAAAGCATCTGCAACATTCATCAAAGTTTCCACCTTAACCAGCTTCACCCTACCATCTTCGACCATATCTCTAACAAAATGATACTGAACATCAATATGTTTGGTCCGAGCATGAAATGTCGGGTTCTTAGCTAGGCTAATTGCACTCTGACTGTCACAGTAAACTGTCACTGTACCTTGTTTTATTCCAATATCTGAACACAGTCTCTTAAGCCAAATGGCCTCTTTACAAGCATGAGTAGCTGCCATATACTCTGCTTCAGTAGTGGATAAAGCAACCACAGCCTGTCGCTTACTCATCCAACTAATTGCACCACCAAACAAAGTAAACACATAAGCACTGGTGGATCTTCTGCTATCAATATCACCTGCCCAATCTGAATCCACATAACCATGGATATCAAGGGAAGTTATGTCTCCAACTGAATTACCATGATAACACAAAGAATACTCTGAAGTACCCTTCAAATATCTGAAGACTCTTTTGACTGCATCCCAATGAACTCTACCAGGATTAGACATATATCTAGAAAGTACTCCCACTGCTTGGGCAATATCTGGTCTAGTACAGACCATAGCATACATCAAGCTTCCAACTGCACTCTGGTAAGGCACTCTGCTCATGTCTTCCATCTCCAATGGGGATGTAGGACAATCTGAAATAGATAGTTTCATTCCAACTGTAAAAGGAACACTCAATGGTCTACAATTCTGCATGTTGAACCTCTGTAACACTGAATTCACATACTTACTCTAGCCTAGCCATAGCTTTCTGTTCGCCCTATCTCTTCTAATTTCCATCCCAAGAATGTGCTTTGCTGCACCAAGATCTTTCATTTCAAATTTAGCAGCGAGCTGAGATTTCAGTTCTGAAATCATACCTTTCCCTTTGCCAATGAATAACATATCATCAACATACAATGCAATGAATAAGAAATGATCACCATTAGATTTATAATAAACACAGTGATCTGACTTAGAACGTTCAAATCCCAAACTCAACACATATGTATCAAATTTCTGGTACCACATCCTAGGACTTTGTTTGAGGCCATACAAAGATTTCTTCAATTTACAGACCAAATTACTTTTGCCTTTCACCACATAGTGCTCCGGCTGTGTCATATAAATATCTTCCTCCAAATCACCATGAAGGAAAGCAGTTTTCACATCCATTTGCTCAACCTCTAAATCATAAGCAGTAGCAATAGAAAGCAAAAATCTAATGGACGTCATTTTTGCAACAGGAGAAAATATCTCACCGTAATCAACACCCTCAACCTGAGAGTAGCCTTTTGCAACTAACCTTGCTTTATACTTCTCAATGCTTCCATCTGAACCAATCTTTTTCTTGAACACCCATTTACAACCAACAGGTTTTCGTCCTTCAGGCAATGGTACAAGATCCCATGTATCATTCTTTTTCAAAGCTGCCATTTCTTCCTCCATAGCAATCTTCCAGGATTCTGCATCATTCATACCTAATGCCTCTTCTACAGATTTCGGTTCATCCACACTAGTATTCAGAGCAAAAATACATCTCCAATCATCAGGTGAATACCTTTCAGGTGGTTGTCTATGTCTTGTAGACCTTCGAACAAGCTGAGTTGGAGGTTCTTCCTCCTCTTCTGAAGATTCAGAGCTAGACGAGCTCTCCTCAAATTCTTGCCTATCTAGGGGTCTCGATTCAACTCTTTCAGGTGTAGAAGGAAGTTGAATCACATCTTCTTTTTTAGTCTGTTCTGGCTGCAATGTAACAGAAGGAGACTTAATTTCTCTAAAAATAACACTTCTACTGTGAATTACCTTTTGTGCAACAGGGTCCCAAAGCTTGTATCCTTTCACACCATAACTATACCCGATGAAGATACATTTCACAGCCTTGTTCTCCAACTTTGTTCGCTTCTCCTTTGGCACATGTGCATATGCCTCGCAACCAAAAACTCTAAGATGTCTCAATGAAGGCTTGTGACCTGACCATGCTTCCATAGGCGTTTTATCAACAAGAGCTGATGTAGGAGACCTGTTAATCAGGTAGCAAGCAGTGGCAACAGCTTCAGCCCAAAACTTTTGTTCGAGACCAGCACCACTCAACATACTCCTAGCCTTCTCCATCAGTGTCCTGTTCATTCTTTCTGCAACTCCATTCTGCTGTGGAGAATACGGAGTTGTCTTCTGCCTGTTAATTCCATAGTCTTTACAGAATCTATCAAAATCATTAGAGCAAAACTCACCGCCATTATCAGTTCTCAAACATTTTATTTTCTTTCCAGTCTGTAACTCAACCATTGCTTTAAATTCTTTAAAACGACTAAGAACTTCAGATTTACTCTTTAGAAAATATACCCATGTCCTTCTACTAAAATCATCAATAAATGAAACATAATATGTGGATTTTCCAATCGAAGAGACATCTACTGGACCAAACACATCAGAATGGATAAGATCCAAAACACCACAAGTTTTATGAGAACTTGAGTAAAACTGAATGCGGTTTTGTTTTCCATAAATGCAATGCTCACAGAAATCAAAGTCAAGATTACAATCATTCAAACCTTCAACAAGGTTTTTATTTTTCAAGGTCCTTAGAGCCTTTTCTCCAATGTGGCCAAGTCTCTGGTGCCATAACATAGTCTTCTCTGCAGGTAACTTTGCTTCAGACGAAAGTGCACCCTTAGGTACCCAAAAACCATTCCCATCTGCTGAAGGTGAAACCTTCAAATCTTCCAGTGAGGTATCCACAGATTTGCCTTTTACAGAAGTGCTATTACACTCAACAGTGTATGCTTCAAGCTTATACAAAGTGCCAAACCTGACACCTCTAGCAACTACCATAGCACCCTTAATCATCTTACATCCTGTTTCAGAAAAGACTACCTGCACACCCGCATCTATCAGTTTGCTCACAGATAACAAGTTTCATTTTAATCCAGGGATATGCAACACACCATTAATCCTTTTTATTCTACCATCAGAAAACCTGATTCTAACTTTACCTCGACCAACAATGTCTAGATGTGAATCATCACCCAGGTACACCTTACCTCCATTAAATCCTTCATATTCAGAAAACCAATCTCTATTGGAAGTCATATGAAAAGATGCACCTGAGTCAATTAGCCAGGCATCATTACCTGCATGAGTCGCCAAAGCCGCAATAAATGCATCACCATCTTCCTTGTCGGACTTAGAATCAGAATCGAACTTTTTCTTTTTCTTCTTCTTTTCTTCTTTGCAGTCCTTACGGATGTGACCCGGTTTACCGCAATTCCAACAAATGACTTTGGACTTTCCAGGAGATTTCGATCTCCCTTTGGATTTGGACTTGCCGCGCTTCTCATTCTTCTTGCCTTTCTCCTTAGGTCTTCCACGAACGGTTAGGGCTTCCTTTGAACTGATGGATACCTTCCTTCGCATCTCTTCACCGAGTAGGGCACCCACCACGTCTTCAGATTTCAAAACAACAGAAGTACTACCGATAGCCATAACAAGAGAATCCCACGAATCAGGCAAAGAACAAAGCAAGATCTGACATTTCTCCTCCTCGTCCATCTTAACACCGACGGATACTAATTGAGCCACAATCATATTGAATGCTTCTAGGTGGTCTGCAATTCGTCCACCCTCTTCCATCTTCAAGGAATACAATTTCTTTCTTAAGAAAATTTGATTTAATAAAGATTTCACTTGATACATCTCACCAAGCTTAGTCCATAGCTTCTTTGTAGAGTTTTCTTCATGGACATTGATTAGAACAGAGTCTGCCAGGCACAGTCTGATGAGACCCTTGGCTTTTCGGTCCATAACATCATACTGAGCTGCTGCAGTAGGATCTGAGGGTCTTTGGACATTCGCATCAACAGCATCCCAAAGATCTCGATCTATTAGCAGATCTTCCATCTTCAGCTTCCACATCTCAAAATTACTTCCATTAAATTTCTCCACCTCTATTCTCCCTGACGAACTCGCCATCTGAATATTCCTGCAACAAGATCAAAAAGTGACTTCTGCACAAGCTCCCACTCAAATCTGGATTAGTTCAAAAAACCCAACTGCCCACAATTGAAACCAAAGGTGATCAGGCTCTGATACCACTTGTAAGGAAGTAAAGTAGCGGAAACAACTTCCTACACTAACCTTGAGAGGAGGGTAATGCAAAAATTTTTCAGATCATTACAACAGTTACAGAAAATAGAAATAGATATAATAGCAATCATACCACAACACAATGATTTACGTGGGGAAAACCCTTTCGGGAGAAAAACCCCACCCTCCAAAAGCAGCTCAATATTTTATTCAGCAATCAAAAACAGATTACAAAATACTTGCAGAGCAAGCTCTTCGCAGGAGTACCACTAATCAGAGATTCAGAGGCAACTCAATAGCCATAAGACTCTTACACACAACCTCTATCTCACACACCTCATAAATAGGAGATACAATACAAGAAACCGTCAAACGGTATTACAAAACCATGGGCTAAAACCACCCAATAAGATGTAGCCGACCTTATCTCCCTTCTATAACATGTTAAAGCACACATCAACACGTTTCGCTCCCTTTTACAGCTCATTTATGTATTCGATACAAATTATTTTTCTTATTTCAGGAGTACAAACTTCCGGAGGCCATAACTTGAGAACCGGGTGTCCGATTGACGAACCGTTTGAAGCGCCGGAAAGCTCGCGAAGTGCTCTATCACCTCGTAACCCGCTTTGCCAGTTACAGAAACTTTTCAGGGCGTTTCAGAGCCTCTAAAGTCCCCAAAATTAAGTTTAAACATTTTATTGCACCCCTCCAAGACGAAAACTTTAATATCTTCAAAACTAGCTGTGACCTTGCGACGCAACTTTACCGGAATGCTTATCTAGCCAACCAGAAACTTCAGGGAGAGTTTCGCACCATTTCGTGCTCAAATAAAAACTTACTATAAATAGTAACCTCGCATAAATGCAAGGTTGAGACACCATTTTTCCCAACACCAACCACTCAGCATATACCACCATGGGTCTTTATCCTCCCAAACACGCAAAGGTCAAAGGAAGATTCACTGCCGCAACACTCACTTTTTTGTGACAGTCTCAAGCACTTAGGACAGTCACTCCTTTCATGGCCATTCTTCTTCACACAACACTCTCTAACATTAATTATGATGATAGTGTACCTCCTTAAACCTTCCACCAACACCTAACTCAATACCAAACTCTTTCCCAATCTCGCTAATGGACTAATTAACTCAACTCACTATGAAATTGTGATGGTCAATGCAAGGTTTAGGACAGTAGTAATTAGGATCTTCTAATTATTGTGGGGCCTAGCCAACATAGGGTTATATGAGACATGGGTAAGTTCAATAGTGATTTCTCCTTCAATTCTTGATGAATGCTTCATTGCCTGTTCACTTGGAATTGAATTGATTTTATAATTAAGAAATGAACTATTTGGTCAGATGCCTCAAAGAAATGTGGTCTAATGAAATGCTATGATTGAAGGATATGCACAAACAATGTTTGTTGAAATGGGTTTACAAAATTCCAATGAAATTTGATCGGTGGGTATAAAGTCAGACCCTACAACGGCTAGCAGCCTTTACCCTCTACAACTTTTGCCAACATTCTTCTAGTCCATGCGAGAATGAGAGCTTGACAACATTCTTTCACTTTTAGCTAGCTAATTTTTTCAAGAATTTTATCTCTAGATTTAATATTTCTTTTACAATTAAATATTATTACAAAATTGTATTATTGTTCCAAATTTTGTGGATATTAGGACTACAAAAATTTTACTAGACCACACATCTTTGTACTTCTTACTTTTAGAAGCTCACTCCTCTAATGTTTAATAAGATAGGTATGAATGGTTGACCTTAAACTACATGTTTTTAAAGATGAAGGTGCATTCGGGGTTTAGATGATCTTCCATGACCAAGTCAAAGGAAAGTGATATAAACCTATTTAAAAAATTATATTATCATTATACTCAAGCCATTTGGAAAATATAAAAAAATATATCCAATCTCTTAACTATTTTTCTCAAACCTAGCATTTTGTTTGCCCATGTGAGTGCTCCATTCCTAGAACTAATAAATAAAGAGTATATTCATGTAGATAAATGAATTAAAATCAATTTGTGATAGTAAACATTCACATAGCATGCATAATTAATTTATTTATGATGGACTTTTAAATGTAATAAATTATCTCCTATAGTTATCTCCTTAAGGTGGGGCAATTAGGTCCATATATGATGAAAATCAAAATAAATAGTTTGAAGATAATATTAGTTACCTAAAGGATATTCCACTTGTTTATTTGGTATATCATAACTATTTTGACAAATTTTGAAACCATTAGAGGTACCTTTTGCTTCTGTAGATGAGGCATTCATTCATGTTGAAGTTGTGATAGCTTATTTGCCTCTTTATAGACAACAAATTATCCATACAAATTATCATATATACTTGTAACCTCCATCCCAAACCACCTATTTCACTCTTCTTCCTTTGTGTACCTCTTTTATTCTTCCATTACCTCTTTGCTTACCTAAATTCAATCCAAAACATAGTGTATATAGCATAAAAAAAAATCCATATTTGATTAATATTATGCAGAACATATCGAAAAGACAAATACCACACTTACTGTGTCATCAACCAAAAATAATTTACTTACATATTCAAAGAGTTAAATAATGGAGAAACATCCATGTGGTGCTCTACACATGTCCTCGAAGGTTCAATAAATACTTATCCTCTATTGGTCCAAACTTTAAATCACTTTTCATGCATGAAAATAATTGCAACCATACACAATTTCCCACCCAATAGATTCTCTCAAACTAGTTTACTATCTTAACATAGGGTCAAGGAAAAGTGGGCCAAAATAGGAATCCAAGTGTCTTAAAAGCCTTCAAGACCATAGAGGTGAGGATTTAATTTCTTTCTTTAGTGGTATCTTTCTCTAGATTAATTAGTTGGGGATTCTATTAGGACCTTTTCCTAATTAAAAAATATATATAAAGATTACATCCCTAAATATTGCATTCATATTAGAATAAATTTCTGCAATATTGAGACTAAATTCATAATAGATTTATAGTGATAAATAAAGAAATATTTAATATTCTAAAAAATTTGATGTTTTCTTTCTCCCAACCGTCATTGGATATTGGGTCATCTTTGAGGCATTATGTCAAACAGTTCATGTGCCTTATCTAAGCTTACACATTTTGCATGCATGTGTACCAAGACAGTTACACTACAACATCTATACTCACTAATCACATTTGGTTGGAAGTTTCTAAATCCATTTCAAACACATTTTGTGCATATCCTGCAATCATAGCATTCCATTAGATTGTGTTTCTTTGATGCATCTCACCAAACAGTTCATGCGCTTTCATGTCTATACTTCCACATTTTCCAAACATGTCAAACAGAGCATTTCTAGCCATAAGCATCTGATATTAATTGCCCTTACCTTCTGCTTTGATGGAAGCCCATACACTGTTCCAAAGCTCCCATTTTGGCACAGGTAGAGAGTACGTTGGCAAATAAAACTGATCAAAATGGAAATCTATTTGTTGCATTGACTGCATTATGAGGATGCTTATGTATTTCATCGACAACATAAAGTAGGAAAGGACATGAGAATATCTCCTTGGGGAGGTATTCTATGACAACTGCGAGGTAGATGAGAGTTTCTTATGCCATTTGCTTTGTTCTATGCAGTCAAATGCGGGAACACTGTTTGAATTCAAATGCTAATCGTTATTGTCTTTTTAATGGAAATAGACGGGAAGGGACATCAAGGGAAGGAATGGGCCCACAACACACCTAAGTAGTCAAATCTTAGTGTGTGTTGTTTAAGGATGCCCCCTTAAGACATCATAATTGATTGGCTCTTCACTCCTAAGACCTTCAAAAGTCTTTAATGGCTTCATTGAGTCCTTTGGTCTTCCAAATGCACCTGCACCAACTTGAAATCTCCTTCAATGCTTGATTTCTTGTTCACTTGGAATTGAATTGATTTTATAATTAAGAGATCACTTGAATTGTAGGTAGACCCCTTCAAATGATAGGGTAGGCTTCCTTTTATACCTAATATATGTCTTGAAAGCATTTTATCCTGGTGGCTTTAAATTAAAGTACTTTCTCTTCTATCTAGTATTGGTGGAGTAGAGGTTGCATTGCATCATCCTAGGATACATATTTCTGTAGATACAACACAAGTTAAATGTATCCTAGGTCGATGCTAAGCAACCTCTGCTCCAAAGATCACCAGAAAATAGAGAAAGAACTTTAATTTCATGCCATTAGGATAAAAGTCTTTAATCAAGATAGATAAATGGTATACAACTGGATCTATTTGGAATGCATTACCCAAACACCGCAATCGATCAACCACCTTTGAAAAGAAAGTGGTATGATGAAATATTTAGGCATAAAATAGATGAAATGCACTCCATACTACTGCTACACAATATTTTGGCCGATGATATTTTTAAAATAGTAAAGGAATGTGTATGGAACAACCAAATTCTTATCATTATAAACAATGAATATTTTAAGATCCTTTTATGATGTGTAAGTTGAGAATATTTTATGAAAGGTCCCTAAATGAATACACTTTAAACTAATTTTAATATACCTTGAAGTGTGCAATATGGAAGGTTTGTATTCTTAACCTCCTGCCCATTTCTTAATTTAAAAGATGATATCTTTATTAACTTTATTTCTCCTTCAATTCTTGATGAATTCTTGATTGCCTGTTCACTTGGAATTGAATTGATTTTATAATTAAGAGATCACTTGAATTGTAGGTAAACCCCTTCAAATGACATGGTAGGCTTCCTTTTATACCTAATATATGTCTTGAAAGCATTTTATGCTGATGGCTTTAAATTAAAGTACTTTCTCTTCTATCCGGTATTGGTGGAGCAGAGGTTGCATTGCATCATCCTAGGATACATATTTCTACAGGTACAACACAAGTTAAATGTATCCCAGGTTGATGCAAAGCAGCCTCTGCTCCAGAGAACACCATAAAATAGAGAAAGAACTTTAATTTAATGCCATCAAGATAAAAGGCTTTCAAGACAGATAAAATTTGAGTTTGATTGTCATCATTTACTTTGCCAAATTCTTCACATAACTCCTGAATCAATTTCCTACTCACAAGAATTTTATTAAGTCTCAAATATAGGGAAACAAAAGGCTTCAAATAGACAACTTGTACATGCAACTAAATCCATTAACTAATTAGAAGAACAAAATTAAGAAACAGTTTGATCATCTGAGAGATGTTGTCGACTTGCAACTCACCAACTACTTAGTTTTTGCAGGTAAGAATTTTTTTTGTTTTGGTTATGGTTGTGGTGTTTATAGGGAGAAATTTACAAATTTATATCTATTTTCACTATTTAATGGTTTATGGGTTTGTAATGGTAATTTAATGTTCTTTCATATTTTTGTATATATTCTTTATAATAGCCTACTATATTGATTTGTTCTATTATGGATAATGGTGTGGGTCAGACGGATTTGCCATCAGTGCATGAAAGCATTGAACGAGTTCTACTTTTAAAAATTACATGAAACATTTTTAATTTATTTGATTAAGTGTTATTTGCAAAAAATGATTACCAATGATGTTTCCTTTCTCCAAGAATTGTCTAGGATCTTTCCGTTAGATAATATGTAACATCGAATGACTAAATCTTTTCATTACAAATGCTTATTTTATTTAATTATTATCTAAGCGTGAATTAAAATTTATATCTGTATGGAAGCAGAACATACAAGCTGAAGAGTCATGTGCAAGCAAATTTTCTAAAAAAAAGTAAGCAGACATTATCTTGAATGACATGGAAACAAGCTCATCAGCTGCCTAGAAGAGAGCAATTGGAGAATGGCAGAGGAAAGTGTTTAAGGGTGATAAATAGATAGAGAGTATGCAATACAAACAAACAATGTCTGGAGTGTGTGATGTGATGTCTCTAATTTATGTCTGGAGGGACTAACTAGTTTTGGAGTTCCTGCAAAACCTATTGGGCCAAGCTTGGAGGAAATCAATGTATTCATGCAAGGAGCACCTTTTTTCTATTATGAGAATGATGCTTTTGCATCGAGGGATATTTGGAAGTCAATATCTAAAAATTTCTATAGTGTGGAACCAGAGTTGGCAGACTCGAAGTAATTTTCAGCTTTCAGAAGACCAAGAGGTTATGTACACAATCTCTCAATAGAAGGGTGATTTCAAGCATTACCTCTCCCCTCCATGACTATTCAGGAAGCACTTCCTCAAACAAAGGACTATTGGCCTCCATGGGATCAAAGAAAAAAATTGAAGCATAGACTCTAGACGATGTGGTGGTGTCCTTCGTGAAGAACTCTGCACTATAATTGAAAATTCATGAGGGAAACTGCAAGATAGTGAAGAGAAATACAATCTTGAAAAGTGAGAAGAATGGATCTTTGTTTGGGTCGGGCCAAGTCAGGTGGCTCCTCTAGAGGTTGATGAGATAGAAATCATATTAAGATTTGAAAAAGATCACACTCATGGAACTTCGTGTACGAGTGATCGATTGAGGTGTTTGGGTAATGCATTCCAAATAGATACAGTTTAATGCCATCAGGATAAAAGTCTTTAATAAAGACATTACCAATTTGGAATGCAACTGTATCTATTTGGAATGCATTACCCAAACACTGCAATCGATCACTCGCACACGAAGTTCCACGAGTGTGATCTTTTTCAAATCCTAATATGATTTCTATCTCGTCAACCTCTAGGGGAGCCACCTGACTTGGCCCCACCCAAACCATGATCCATTCTTCCCACTTTTCAAGATTGTATTTCTCTTCACTATCTTACAATTTCCCTCATGAATTTTCAATTATAGTGCAGAGTTCTTCAGGAAGGACTCCACCACATCGTCTAGAGTCTATACTTCAATTTTTTTCTTTGATCCCATGGAGGCCAATAGTCCTTTGTTTGAGGAAGTGCTTCTTGAATAGTCATGGGGGGGAGAGGTAATGCTTGAAATCACCCTTCTATTGAGAGATTGTGTACATAACCTCTTGGTCTTCTGAAAGTTGAAAATTACTTCGAGTCCACCAACTCTGGTTCCACACTATAGAAATTTTTGGATATTGACTTTCAAATATCCTTCGGTGCAAAAGCATCATTCTCATAATAGAAAAAAGGTTCTCCTTTCATGAACACATTGATTTCCTCCAAAGCGTGGCCCAATAGGTTTCACAAGAACTCCAAAACCAGTTAGTCCCTCTGGACATAAATTAGAGACGTCACATCAGAAACTCCAGACATTGTTTGTTTGTATTGCATACTCTCTATCTATTTATCACCCTTTAACACTTTCCTCTACTTTTCTCCAATTGCTCTCTTCTAGGCAGCTGATGAGCTTGTTTCCATGTCATTCAAGATAATGCCTATTTGCTTTCTTTTAGGAAATTTGCTTGCACATGACTCTAAAGCTTGTATGTTTTGGTTCCGTACAAAAATAAATTTTAATTCATGCTCAGATAATAATTAAATAAAATAAGCATTTGTAAAGAAAATATTTAGTCATTCGATGTTACATATTATCTGATGGAAAGATCCTAGACAATTCTTGGAGAAAGGAAACAGCATTGATAATCATTTTTTGCAAATAACACTGAATCAAATAAATAATAAATGTTTAATGCAATTTTTAAAAATAGAACTCGTTCAATGCTTTCATTCACCGATGGCAAAGCCGTTTGACCCACATCATCTCTCATCATCAGAATTCCGAAGATAACTAATGAAACGTCTGACAAGGATGTTGTATATCCAATGTCACTTCCATGTCAAACGTTCGTCGAGGAGAAATCATAACATCCATCGAAAATCCGATAGAAATCTGCTGATATTTGTGGTGAGGGGTGCAAATATTGCAGCCATCAGATGAGTTCATTACATTGTCAGACGACCAACGCAAATGGCATCGTTAGGAAGCCCGACGATGAGTTTTCAACGGTAAAGTTGGTCGAATGTCCGATGTGTGGTAATTGCAAATCCGACAATTAGCCATCAGAAATTAGGCCCAAATGTACTAGTGCAAGTTCTTGACCATTATTCCTTGATTGTGTGATAGGGAGGCAACCTAGGTTGTCATCAATTTGGTTTCTTTGATGGTTTGCTTCTATTCCTTTCCGGGTTCCAAGTCTACCCCTCTAGACTTCTAAGGGCTTCCCTACCATTTGTTTTCTTATCCCACCTTCCTCAAGCTCACAAAGTAAGCTTGTTCACTAAATCCTTGCAGGGGTTTAGGACACACACACATTCGCTCTCTTTTTGCAAAACCACCCATCTTGTTTGGTTTAGCAAAATTTTCCCTATGGTTACACAATGTCTCATTTTCAGGTTTGTAACCTTTTGGATCTTTTCCCAGTTCTCAGCAGTTTCCTTCCCCTGCAAGTTATCTCCTTCAAATTACTAATACCTAGTCGGACTATCACCAAGCTCACCTAGGCTCAGTATGCATAAATGGTGATTGCCATTTCCTGGTCTCTATCAAATGAAAACCTATTGTACATTTATGGCTCTGCTTGACAATCTCCAAAGATCTTGTGGAGTTTCAAGTCAGAGCCATTTGATTATTGCAAACAAGGAAAAAAAGCTGAAAAGGAAAACTTTATTTACAAATCCCAAATTTGTTCATGGGTTCAAACCAATAGTTCATAGAATAGAGAAATGAAACAATTACATTAGCAACATACATGAAACAAATAGAAATGAAACTCTAATTGAAAACCAGAAAATGGACTTCTCTATTGCATTTCAGAAAAACATAATGTATTCTCCAAGGCAATCGACAAATAGCGATCAATGATCCACGATCAACCATTAGCCTCTTACAGATGCTCGTTGGTTCTTTTTAATGAGATAAATCTCGTTACCAATGGTTTTATGTTTAACCGTCTGCGATGGTCTACATTCATGAGAAACACAATATCCCACATGCACCAAGACATCAGGTCGGTTCGTATTCATAAACACCGACAAGACCATCTTTAGTGTCCAAGTGTTTACCTTCTGGACTCTGGTTCAAGTGCACACTCGTAGTCGGTCTCTAATCCATCAGCCATCGGTTAGACCACAAATGCGTTGCTCTGATCTCTTGATGAGCTAGTAGATGACTCCTTTGATAGCTAATGACATCTCGATCGTGTGATCTTCCTTGATCTGTTCGATCTTTATCTCAGTTGAACTACTCTCTCTTTTGCCACCGTGTTACTTCCTGGTTTGTCCGTGCATCCAGCTGGGCTCCACCTGACCTACCACTAGACTGCCACCTCACTAGTCACTATGTCACGGGGGATAACTAGCAAGTATCTTTATTATGCGGTATAGCAACAATCGTTCGATCATCCTAGACTTGCTCACCCGTTAACTCGTCTATGCTGCTCTCTTACAAGGTCCCACCACTTGGTCGCCAAGTTGCGGGGAATAAATTTTGTGCATCTCTCTATTGCGGTATAGCGACCACCGTTGATCCACCTTCAACCTGCACGGTCGTTAACTCACCTCTTTTTTGCACGTGCTTTGTCACCAAGTCGTGAGGATTATCTGGCGATCATTTTCCCATCGTGGTATAGGGACAGCCGTTGGATCATCCACGATCACCATCCAAATACAGGTCAAGTTAATCATCGGGGTAACATGAAACCACTCCTTCCAATACCCGATACAACCACTCCAAACTTTGGCGACCTCATCAGGGTAAGAATTGCTGATCGGGGGTAGGTCTTGCCGATAAGAGAAATTTTTAAAATTGCAATTAAACAACCATAAAAATGGACTAGAACTAGTCCTTATGTATTTACATGACCAATGGAAGGTCTCACAAGCCAAAATTGGTTAAGGGCATTTCAACCCTAAGGTGCTCCTACACCATTGTGTCAACTCAAGCTTCAACTGATCATTCTAATAGATAAACCTGAAGCATTCAACAAATCTTTCCTTCAGTGATTGTTCTAGATTCTCTTCATTCTTCTTCCGGTCCTCAATTTCCTTAGTCGGTCTCATCATAATGGATTGCATCTCATTCTTCAAAGCAACATTCTCTCTCTCAAGCTTGTCAGCCTCATCAGCTTTGTCTTGATATTACATGATCTGATCTTCTTTCTCCTTCAACTTGTCCATTAATTCCTTACTCTTTTCTCTACACATACTTGCTTGATCCTTCAGCTCACTAATGAATTCATCAGAAACATTCAAGTTCTTCTTCAAGGTACAGATCTCATTTCTAGCTGCATCAAGATCCTCAAGTGCCACATTGAGTTTTCTTTGAAAACTGGAATCCATAGAATCAATCTCCTAGATCTTCCTCAAGTGGTTAAGCTTCCTTAGAGGAACTAGGCTCTGATACCAATTGTTGGAATCAGAGATCATTGAAAGGGGGGTGAATCAATGATTTACCAGAAATCAAATCCATAAAATTATTCTTTATCCATTGGTTAGCAATGCATAACATAAAAGAACATAAACATGCAGTAAATAAACCACAGATCCACAACACCGAAATTTTTACGTGGAAACCTGAAAAGGGAAAAACCATGGTGGGGCTGGAACCCACAATATTCACATACTATGGTAAGGAGTACATAAATATTACATAGATGGGGAATGCAATTGCATTTAGGCTCACTTCCTAGAGCTCACTGCTCTAATATAGTTGCTCGGAAGGCTACAACCTTCAGGAAAGTCTCACTAACTTACAATTTGATTACAGTGAGAAAATAAAATGAAATGAACTCTCAAGTAGCATCTGACTATGCAATAATGAGTTTTGGTTAAGCATTGAATCTCTAATTGTCTTCGCTCTGCTAAAAACTCTATTACTGTCTGAGTTAACTACCGAATTGTCTATGAATCAAATGTGCATGTGAAATTGTTCTCAATCACACCAAAACTTATCACCATAGCACTAATACACCCAAAATCAATTGCCAAATCGATTTTATATATTCGGTCTTAACATAAAAGAAATCTCCTTCAAGTCAGCTTCAAGAAGTGTAACATGTAGCTTCAAGTCAGTTTCAATCTCAAAAAAAACATAGCACCTGACCAAAAGATTATAATCACACGCTTCCTAAGGATCTTCTCATTTGCCGAGATCACAAAAACAATCACCAAAAACACCACAATCATCGGAAATCATTCTGGTCCAAAACATTACCGAAATAGCCATATTTTTCCTATTAACTCTAGCTTTTGGATAAGATGAATCACAACTGCTCGATCAAATCTCTAAGAAGATTTGCCATCAATGACAACCCTAAACCATAAATCAAGCATCAAAGATCACCGGATGAGTGTAATTGCCAACGTCTTTAGCAAGTTTGACAATCTTCTTGCAGGTTGAGCTTTTGGAGACCATTTTGGACAACATATTATCAACACCACCATTGTTGAAGCATTAGCAAGCATTCCAAGCATTCCAATCTTTGTTCATGATAGGGAAGTTATCTTAATACTCTCTCTTGCATATTTATCAACTTTATTTCCACTTTCACGTTACATTGTTATTCTCTTGATCATTTATCTTTCCCATGGCTTTCTTGGGTTGTTCGTGGAGGTGGAAACACCAAAACGGGGGTCTGACTTAGGCAGGCTCTGAAACACAACCCCCAACATTTTCCTTTCTTGCATGTGTGTAGGCTCACTATTGTAGAGAGGAGATTAACTTGTGGGAGGCTTCATAGCGTGGACCTTTTATTTGTCTAATCTTTTCCCTTTTCTCCTTCCATTCTATTTTGGTTATTTTGTATATCGTGTTTGCTAGTTTAGTTTCATTATCTTTTGTACTCTTATTGCATGGTAATCACATTTAGAGCTTTATGTATGAACTCTGTAACTCATCCGTATAGGACGATAGCATGCCATGATGGTGTCCTAGATTCGCGTGCTCATCCTGACGATAGAGGCTTTGCAAAGTCATCCAAAGACGCTTCTTGGGTGTCTGGCACTTCTTGCGTAAATCTATTATCCCCTGGCTCATCTTAGTGCCAGTTTGCAGAGGTAATTGGAAGCACAATTTGTCCTCAAGGATCCATCATCCTTGAGGTGGCAAATTCCATCCATTACATCATCAATATGAAATAAAAGAAAATGACATATATAAATATTTATCTAATCTTCCATACAAAAATCATAATCTAGATAGTCTTATTATGAATATATGAGGGGCCATGAATCTCATATACACATGAATTTCAAAAGTAGACATAATGTTCATTCTTATTCACTATTCTAATGGAAACTCATATTAAAACTTAGGGTACAACAAAGTAGCAATGTACAATAAAATCGAACATCGAGGCGAATATCAATAAGAAGTTGAGGAATACAAAGTTAGATGTCTAAAGAAGAGTGCACTTGTGGTATAGTATCAAGGTTTGGGCACCAACCAATTTCTTGAGATAGAAATTTTATATTGCCTTTATTTTCTTCTCTTCTACTTTCCTATCTTTACCTATATCATCCCAATTTATCGAGGTTTCAGTCTCTAAGTTGGACTCACGACAAGAATCTGCTTATTCTCAACTCTACCATCTTTTCCAGGATTAACTTGCACCAAACAACTAGGTACATAAATAATCCTAGATGATGGAAAAATTTTGCAAGGGAACATTTTTCTGCATTTTAGGTTTTCTTCCTCGACCATGTCGTCTTTTTTGCAGTATAAGCAATGCCGAAAAATCATTTTCCTACAAATGACTAATGAAGTGCTTCCTAGTCTGGTTGACCACATTGAGCTTTTATTATGAGTTGCGTAGATAATATCATGTATTAATAGACATCAAGTTTCTACAATTCACGTTATGAATCAATGTTTTTGGATTTGATTGTGTGAATTTTTTTGCATCATTTCAAATCACACTCTATGATCCATCAGCAGAATGATAAAGAACAATGCAATGTCGATTATTTATAAATAGTGGCACAATCAAAGTTATCCACAACTAACGAACATAATGGCAACATGTCTTTGATCGTAATAATGGTAGTCACTAAACATATCGCAGAGAATTTTTTTTTTTTTAATCCTAACGTGTAAAGGACAATAAGTGTATGGAAGATTACAATTGATAGTACTGATAAGGTAGTACATATTTGGGAAGCCAATTTTGTTTTATGTTTGAAATCATACAACTAAATGAAAAATGTCGACATTTTATCGATATTTTTTATTTGCCTACATTGACATAGGGGAAGAGCACCAGTAGTTGAGCATGTACCAATTGTTGTGAGGGTTGTTGATACCTTTTGTTCCAAAAATTGAACAAATAAAACATATTATTTGAAACATAAAATATCTTTTTTTTGTTAGGAAATGTATCAATAGTTGTTAGGAAATGTACTAATATTGTAAAAAGTAACCAATCATGTGATGCCATATTAGTTGCACAACTATTGGGGCCTATTTTGCACGCCTATTGGTCCCACTTTTCTTTTGGGCTATTTTGGATACCTTGGCAAAAAGCATGCTGATGTGGCACCATACTTGATGATGTGGTGCTGAAAGCTTAGTTATAAGTAGGGGACTTACCAAGTAAGCTACTGTAAAAAATTGGGAGTGATTTGGAATTTCCACATAGGATTTTGAGAAGCACGAAGCTACGGTGCTCTTCACCTAATGAATGACTAGCCGACGCACAAAGATGGTATGATTCACACATAACACTAAGGTAATTTGAAAAATAACAGATCTCAATAGAATTCGACAGAAATAGCTATGTTCATTGTTTTTCCATTTTAGATCCAGATTAGACGTGTTCAATAAGCTATTGGTTGATGACAAATAGTTGATTTGATGTGTTATCATTGGCTAAAGTTCATGCACATTCTCCCAAATAATTAGAGGTCATCTAAAATTCAAATTTATAAGGCTACGATAGAAGATAAGAAGTCATATTATCAATTTCCACCTCTTTTTCCTAGAGTTATGAGTTGATTTAGAATATATTTATATGCTATATTGTTATGTATGTGATAATATTTATAGACATGCATTATGTAAAAAAAAAATGGATATAATAAGTGCATACTTTAATTTCAAAAGGATAATTAAAAAATTATAGTAATGTGACGATTTTAGTATACTATTTTGAAGATAATAAAAAAAAAGGTAATAAATAAATAGATGTACACTTCATCATTATTTAGTCATGTGGCTATCAGTATATGTTATCTTGAATATTAATCATAACTATTGATCCAAATCAGCAATGGGTTCAAAAGGTAGGATAACTCATTCACCTATAAAATGAAATTGATGTAGGAGCATCCCCGATTGTTGAGCAATCTTGCATCAACCAAAAATATATTTTCCTTATAGTTGTTTTTGTTTTGTGTTGCAGTTTCTGTGTTACTTCCGGAATTCTCCAGTAGTTTTTCATTTTCCGTTGCAGATCATATTCTTGGCTTCTAAACGTGTTCTTATTCCTTCTTCTATATTTCCAATTCATTTTGATTCTTTTCCGGCAAATTTATTACTTCTAGATTGGCTATTTCTTGGTTCCGAAGTAGTTTTTGAGCTTAACTGCTAGTTGGAGATTTCTTCTCTTGTAGAGCAATTTCTTGACTGCCGGATCTAGTTGGCACTCTATATGATGTTCCTAGGCCCTAGGCCCTAGGCCGACCTTACTTGGTGGTCTACACTTCGTTATTGTAGTTGGCAGAGGTGATCTTCATGTTTCATTTTGTTGTCCTTGGAGGATGTGACCTTTTGTGACTGACATAGATGTGTTCCAGATGCTATTTATATTGTTGTAATTGATCCTTAGGGAGAAGTGAAATATTGTATGAGTGTGGTTTCATATTGTTAGATTTTGCCAAGATCAAGAGCTCGATGAAATGTACAAAATAGAGACACAATATAGGACAAGAATAAACTGTATTCTCATCAATAGAAAATGATCAATAATCAACCGGATTAACCAATACAATGAATAGAGGCCTGCTTATATAGGCAAGGCCATATGGATGTATGAGCACACAAATATGACATGTGGCTCAATGAGAAACAAGGGTAGGTAGGAAATAGGTGTGGGTAGGTAGGAGAAATAATATAATATTCCACATGAGGTGGATCACCCACTGAATGTGGAGTGTAACAACAAGATCAACACCATAAAAGGTGGAATTTCTCGTACACACACTATCCCAATGTGGCACAAACACCCAAGTGTCTCATACCCAAACTACTATGAAATGCATTATCCTAAGTAAAATTAAATAAGGTGTAATAATATCCAAGATGAATAATTATTTACACCAACACATATTATGTAGTTTGGATACCTCTTGGAGGTCTGGATGGATTGTAATCTGGAATACAAACTGTTCTAGGCTTGTTAGCCTGTATGTACACCAGATGTTGGCAGCTGATTTATAGTGAATCTATGATGTTGCAGACATTTGAATTAATATTTTCTTCATGTGTTTTTGTTTCTTTTGTTGTGTTACTCTTGTTGCATGATTTGGATTGTTCTCTTTGAGGACCCTCTGGATTATGGCTGCAACAAGTGGTATCAAAGTTGGTTGCGAACCTTGAGGCATTCCTTTGGGTAAACAAATCATTGATTTGAGGTAGGTTGCAAGTGTGTTCAATAGATCACCGACAGAGAGGCAATTTAAACTTGTAGTCAAATCGTCGAGGTGAGCCAATTGCATTGGAGAAAAGAAGGAGATATTTCCAAGAAGGATGAACCCTCAAGGGTAGAGTAGATGATGTAGGATTTTAGAAATGAGATGAGGAATGAGATCTGAAATGCGTTGGCTGGTTTGTGAAGGAATCCAGAATCAGAGCATGACTATGAAGAGGTTGGAGAGGAACTGAAGGTTGAAGGGGATGAAGGATCAAAAGATGAAAGAGAATAAAGTTTCCTTAGATTGGTGATACAAGTGAGTAATGTTCACAAAGTGGAGATTTGTAACTTTTCAGGTACATTGAATCTGAAAGACCAGATAGACTAGATCGAAGAATTGGAGGACTACTTTGAGTTTGAGGAAATCAGAGATCCATAGAGGGTTAGGTTAGCACAAACTAAGTTGAAATGTCGTGCTACTTTATGGTGGAAAGAGTTGCAGAAACATAGAGTGGAGAATGGTGAGATGAAAATCACCTGATGGAGACACACAGTTGCAAGATTAAAGGCTAAATTCATTCTGAGAGACTATGAGTTGGAATTATTTAAGTTGCAGAACTTGAAGTAGAGGAACATGACTTGAATGAGTATACTGAGGAATGCTACAAGGTGATGATCAGATCTAGACATAGAGAGATGGATAGAGAGAAGGTGGCTAGATACATAAATGGACTTGGGTTTAACCTCAAGATGAGATGAGTATGCTGAAGATTTCTACAGTGGAGGAGGCTTACCAATATGCTTTGAAGACTGAAGATTAAGTGAAAAGAAGAAAGAAAAATAACCCTAAGGGAAGAGAGAGATATGTAGAGAATAGAGGGAAGATGAGTTCCAGTGTGGAGAAGTAGACTATTGAAGATGAGTGAAGATCTAAATGGAGTATAGCACATCAAGAATCGAATACTAGAGATATAGATAAGAACATGATAGCACCAGAGCAGGGAGAATCCCTTATGTTTAGAAGATTCTTAGTGGAGCAGAGAAAAGAATAAACTGGATCTACACATAGGAAGGATCTTTTCCGGACTATATGCAAATTAGGAGGTAAGTGTTGTAAGGTTATTGTGGATACTAAAAGTACTGAAAATTTGGTATCAGAAGAGATGGTAGAGAACCTCAGTTTGAAGAGACCTGAGAATCCTTGTCCTTACAAGGTGACTTGGTTAAAATATGATCATGTGGTAGAGGTAAGAGAGAAGTGTTTGGTTAATTTTTAATATTGGACCCTTCAAAGATTAAGTCTTGTGTGATGTTGTGTCTATGTGTCATGTTTTGTTGGGTAGACCTTGGCAGTATGATATAGGAGCTCTCTATGATTCTAGAAAAAACCTAATCACTATTAAGAAGGATGAACAAAAGTTGACCTTGGCTTCTTTAAAGGAGAAAGAGAAGGAAGTGAAGAACTTGAGTCTTGTGAAGAGTTGCATTGTTGAGAAGCAGGATGCAGAAGTTATACCGAATGATGGCATGGATTTGAAGAAGGATCTTGTGAATGGGTTTCTTAGCAAGATGGTACCAAATGGAAGTGAAGTTAGAGTTGTGGTGGAAGATAAGATGAGTTCTAGTAGAAGGAATAGATCATATTTTTGAAAGAAAGAGGGTGGTAATAAGAGACAATGTGCAGGTATGAAGCAAGGAAAAAGGGGAGAAGAGGAAAAGAAGTTGAGCAATTCAACTAAGTTTCAATCAATATGTCTTGAAAGGAAACGCATCAACATCAACAACTCTCCCCAACTCCTCCATCTATTAATATGTCTATGCCAACAATGTAAAGTCTAAACAACCAATGTTAATGATGGGTTAATCGATGCCAACAATGTAAAGTCTGAACAACCAATGTTGACTTTATCAGACAACCCACCATCCAATAATGATAAAAGAAATGTTAATCAAGGCACTAACACTTATCAACAAAATACAAACCAAGGAGCTTCAACATCAAACAAAAGAAAAAATCACCAAGGCAACAACAACAACAACAACCTAAGGACCAACACAAACAAAAGAGACAACACTAATACTTTCCCATATCAATGAATATACACACCATTAGGACAAATCTTGGCATCAACATTTCAAGAGCTATTGGAAAATAAGATCATCACATTGCCAACCACAAGCAAATTTGAACCCCAAGTCAAACAACCATGGTGGAATGACTCACATTATTGTTATTATCATTGAAACAAGGGGCATAGCACAAATGATTGCATGAGGTTGAAGAACATAGTTCAAGACATGATATACAAGGGAGACTTAATGGCCGATGGTCATAAAACCAATGGTGACCATGAAGCTTTCAAAAAACCTCTTCCCAATTAGGACAAGGGAGGAGCATCAATGTCAAACAACACCAAAGGAGCTCGTATTAATCACATATAAGAAAACACCATCAATCATAGATCGACATATGGCAATCAAGTGAATGTCATAAAAATCAAAGACAAACAAGAACATGTGTCAATAAATGTGACAAAAAGAGTGTAGAAATATGTCTTGAAAGGGAATGCATCAACATCAACAACTCTCCCCAAGACTCAATATAACTTGGTCGACCAACTACAAAGAACACTTGCTCAGATATCTATACTTGAGTTGCTCAAACTTTCACCAAAGCATAATAATATCTTGGAGAAAGCTCTTATCAAAACAATTATTCCAAATGATCTGGATATTGATCGATTCCAATCCATGGTGGCCCATATGACGGTGCCACATAACATATCTTTTTTCTGAACATGATAATGTCTCTTTGAATCATCTTCATAACACCTCACTCCATATCGAGGTCTTAGTCTATAAATATCAGGTAAAAAGAGTATTAATAGATGGAGGAGTTGGTCTCAATATATGCCCCCTCAACATCAAGAGTATTAATAGATGGAGGAGTTGGTCTCAATATATGTACCCTTGATAAATATGTCTTGAAAGGGAACGCATCAACATCAACAACTCTCCCCAAGACTCAATATAACTTGGTCGACCAACTACAAAGAGAACTTGCTCAAATACCTATACTTGAGTTGCTCAAACTTTCACAAAAACACAATAATATCTTGGAGAAAGCTCTTATCAAAACAATCATTTCAAATGATCTGTATATTGATCGATTCCAATCCATGGTGGCCCATATGATGGTACCACATAACATATCTTTTTTCTGAACACGATGATGTCTCTTTGAATCATCTTCATAACACCTCGCTCCATGTCGAGGTCTTAGTCTATAAATATTGGGTAAAAAAAGTATTAATAGATGGAGGAGTTGGTCTCAATATAAAGACATCCTTAGTTGGCTATACAAGGATGAAGAAGAAATTAGAGTTGCTACCATAAAAGTAGTCATGCCAACAAAATAGTATGGGAATAGGTTCCAAATCATGCAACAAATGGGATACAAAGGAAAAGTACCTATTGGCAAGTGCCAAGAAGGAATGATAGAACCCATACAACTTTGTTCACAATTTGCAAAAGACAAAACAGGACTTGGATATGGCCAACAAGTTCCACCTGTGCAAAAGAAAAATCACCATACAAAACCTCAATGGAAAGAAAAGAAAAAACATAGCCAAGACTCATGGCAAGAAGCACTAAACCAAGCAGCATAAAAGACAAGGAAGGACCAAAAACATGAATAAAAGGAGAGATAGCAAGAAGAAATCACTATTCAAAGGGAGGAAGCTTCTTATAAGAAAATACATCATGTACAAGAACCCGATCAAACCAAGGCTGAGCCACAACCTAAGGAAATTGTTACTCAAAGAAAGGAAACAGTGTATGAACAAATTCAAAGAGTACAAAGAAGCACTGATCCCAAATCAGAACAAGCTACTAAACTTGTGTCAATTATCAGTGATTGTTTCTCACCAAACAATATACATGTCAGATTCAGCGAGGTAACCTGAGACAGTGATTCTGAAACCGATTCCATTGATTATGAGTGGGATAGTTGTTATGATATTACTAAAGATATTGAGGTGGATACAATCCATGCATACACACCCATTTCTCATGAGGGACAAGGATCAAGATCTCAGTCGATTGAATTTGGACCACAACATATCTATGAGGCTAGTTAGAATGAGCAGTGACAATATGAACAAGGAAATGTCAAGGAAAGTACCATCGAAGACCTCAAAAATATCATAGACCTCACTGACATCTTGAATAACTATGATGATGTCTCCATCATGACACTTACAACAACTGATCTTAACCCACCAAATGACTCCTTACCGCTCATATATCCTGACCTCATAGATTGGGAAGAACTCGAACATCATGATATACCAATATTCTCAAACAATGAATCAATTGTCCAATACCTATTCTCAATCAACCCGAAAACATGCTCCACCAGTGAAACACATAACGATGTTTGGAATTAGGGGAGTTCCAAGTCTCTCAGTCACAAAAACGAAATAAAAAATGGATCTAATGGTGAAAACCATTTAATGGCAGTGTTAGATCATAAAAAAAAGTTAAAAAAAAGGACGTATCTGAAGGTAAAAACCTTTTTGAGGCACCTAAATATGGGAGACTTGAAACTCTTCCTGAACATTACCAAGAAAGGTCACCAATCCAGATTGAGCCAACTCAATCAATAAATATCAGCACTGAAGCAGTAGTCAAAACCATACATCTGGCAAAATCACTCACAAAAAAAGAACAACCAAATTTTGTCAAATTCTTCAAGGAGAAGCAAATCAAATTTGCTTGTTCTTATGCTGACATGCTAGGAGTAGATCTGAATCTAATTATGCATAACTTATCCATTTCTCCTGGAGCTAAACCTGTCAAACAAAAAATAAGGAAGATGAATTCACATGTGGCATTATTAGTCAAAGTAGAACTGAAGAAGTTATTAGATTTCAGATTCATTCAACCTTTAGACTATGGCGAATGGATCTCAAATATTCTACTAGTTTCCAAACCAGATAAAAGAATAAGGATTTGTAGAGGCTTCAAAGACCTCAATAAGGCATATCCAAAGGATGACTTTCCTTTGCCAAGCATCGACACTATTGTTGATCTAACAACAGGACGCGCAATGCTATCTCTCATGGATGGCTTCTCTGGCTATAACCAAATCAAGATAGCTGCAGAGAATCAAGATAAGATGGTATTCACATGTCCATGGGGAACATATTGCTAGAACGTCATGCCTTTTGGCTTGAAAATGTTGGTGCAACTTATCAAAGAGCCATGACAACAATCTTCCATGACATGATGCATACTTTCATGGAGGATTATGTAGATGATTTTCTATCTAAATCATTCACCAAAGCAGAACACTTGGGCATCCTAGATAAAAAAAATTCAACGATTGGAGCAATTCAATGTCAGATTAAACCCTAAGAAATTTGTCTTCTGGGTCACATCCGAAAAACTTTTGGGCTACATTGTATCAGAAAAATGCATCAAAGTAGATCCAAAAAAGGTTCAAGCTATCATGGAAATGCCACCTCCTAAAAACATCAGCCAGCTACGATCTTTGTAGGGCAAGCTACAATCCATCAGACGATTCATTTCTCAATTAGAAGATAAATGTCTTCCATTTAATCATCTGCTTCATAAAAATATACCTTTCAAATGGGAAGACAAATATGTAGAATCATTCCACCAGCTCAAACAATATCTGATGAATCCACCAATTTTGGTACCACCAATAGCAGGCAAGCCACTCATCCTCTATATATCAACAACAAAAGTATCATTAGGGGCACTACTAGCACAAAAAGATCCAGCCGACAAAGAAAGGGCTATTTGTGTCGACTTGAATTTAATCTTCAGAATACTACCTACAGCATATTAGTTTCACAAAATACAAAGGAAATGCTACAGGAAATCCAAACTCAACCAATGAAACTACATGAAATGGATATAAAATAAAAACATTATTATTACCTTCATGATTTAAGTCTCATTTGTCCTAGCTCCACTGTTCCTGGTTGTAGATGATTTTCTCTCAGACAAGCAATGGTAGCTTCCAAGATGGCATATGAAAAATGGACTAATAATTAATACTTAACTGATAATATGATATGCAATGCAAATGATTTAAAGCAAAATGAGAAATGCTAAATTGCTAAATTGCTTTAAGATAAAAGCTCACGAATGCATAAGTTTTACTCAAATTGTTAACTTGAAGACAAACTCTTTCTCAACACAAACTCCTACTTTTATAGACTTTTGAGAGGATAACATGATGTGTCTGAGATCAACGGTCATGATCAGATCTACAAATTTGGATTGCTATGAGCAAAGGTGAAGGTTGAGAGAAAGGGGGAAGGAGAAGACAAGTGTTACTCATCTCACCTTGACTGGGTTGCACTAGACTAAGGGAATCTAGGGATGGTTGGAGAAGATTTAGGCATGAGAGGACAAGTGGACTCAATTCCTTCCTAAGATATAGGGATGTTAGAGAGAATATAGAAGAAGGTTAGAAAATATGTGTACGTACACAATATTTTATTTATTTTGGAAGTTGGAGATAAGTGGATAATAAATGTTTTAATGTATTTTAATTTTGTTGAATTAATTTAGCCACATGATGGATGAGTTGGAAAACAAAAGGTGAAGTGGAGATGGAAGGTGAGTTGGAAAATGGATTAATAATTAAGAAATTATTTAATATTTGAGACTATAGGATAGAAGAATAACCATTAAATAATAGATATTTAATTGACTAATTAGAAGAAAAAGATTAATGAATTAATTAATAAAATAATTCAATTAAATTAATTAATAGAAGAATTAAATAAATTAATCTTTTCAAATTAACTATTTAATAGAAGAATAATTATTAAATATATATTTAATTACTCAACCATTTTTATTTGTATACATTTTGCCCCTCTATGAAATGATGTTGAGACAACATTGTTTCAAAGATTAAATCAAGTCTTGATAATGTGCCTGTTCGAGATAAGAATCCTGATTGTGTGCCCCCTCGGGAGATTGATCGTGAAATTGTTGAAAAATTTGGATTGAACAATTGATCTCACGATAATTGATATAAATTTCTGCAACTTTGGTTGATGAAAATGTTTGTTCTTTGATTACTTTGATGTTTTGCTTGATTTGTTGATTTATAGAGTTTGATTGACCTCATGATCGATGAGGGTCAATGATATAAACTCGAAGCTTTGATGATCTGATAGGATAGAATTTGATTGACTTCATGATTGATGAACATCAATGATGTAAACTCAAGATTAGATAGACTAGATGTGTAACCTCGTGATGAATGAGCATCACTAATATATGGTCAAAGGGATTGATAGAAATCTCAAGTGAGCAGATAGGATAGTTGATTGATTGATCAAAGTGATTGATTGGATCAAGAACTGACATTTTGTTGATATCATGTTGCAAGAGGATCTAGATGTATTGATTCATCCAAGGGGAAACAAGATGATCAACGAGGCCTACAATATTAGGAACGTAGAAGGACAAATAATAGGGGTGGGGGGTGAATTAGTTGTGAACCAGTTGTCAATAAATTATAATCCAAATGCAAATTAATCCAACTTAAACTTAATGTTGGTAAACCAAACTTAAATGTTGGTAAAGTAGATTAACAGTTATAGCAGTACCGATATAACTTAATGCATGAAACAAAAAGAGAAACAACATCCACAACACATGACACAGAGATTTTGACGTGGAAACCTTACCCACAATCAGATGATACTACTACTGATAGTAAGTGTATACAAATGGGATTTGCACATGTAGAAAGGCCAACCGCCTAGAGCTCACTGCTCAATCACAAAATAGGAGTCACACTGACTACAATTGGATGGTTAAATCCAATAACAATGTACTGCTCAAAATAGCATCTGCAATGCTTGATTCAGTACCAGTTTAAGCTTTGATCATGAGTGTCAAACACCTTCATAACCTTCCTTCAACCTTCAAATAATGTCTGTCTGATTTTCACAAGAATCTTCTTATTTTCTCTCTTCAATATCCACACACACTCATCATGATCCTTATCCGATCTTCAATAAGATCTTACAATCATTTATACAAAACCTAAGACCAAATGTATAGGTCGGCTCAATAAAGATATTATAATTAAATCAATTACAAAATAAGTCTTGATGTGATACAACATGTTGACTCAATACATTTAACACATTATCCAATCAATAAACCATCTCCAAAACATGTCGTGCTGATCTGAAATAGATATCATGTACCGGTCCATAACCTAGACCTATATGTCAGTAAAGACAAATCTATCAACCTGATTAGACCAATAAGCAAAACACCAAATCCAAACTTCCAATCCATGTCTTTGACATAACCAAATGATCTCCACATGATAACAAGTCATCATCACTGTCGATGAACCATATAACCTGCTGGTGAACATATACTGGTGACTATGCATAAGCCACTAACCATGTCGGTGAACACAATATGTCGGTTCAATAATAAACCAATATAACTATAGTGCCAAATCAACAATGTAGACCTCCAAGAAGATAAGTGTTGACATCAATGACAAAACCAAAAAAACACATGACGAAGTCATCCATAATACCAACAATCTCCCCCTTTGGCATTGATGGCAACACTAGATGGAAAAATATCTAATTGCCAAAAACAGAATGCCAAAAACCAATAAACCAACAATCTATGAAAGTAGATCAATACAAAGTTTGATACAGAAACAAAAACCAAAATACATCTCTCTAAAGAGTATATCTCTCCCCCAAGGTATAATGTTTTTCCATAGATATCTCTCCCCCATTGACATCAATTGCCAAAGCAGTTAAGAATTCAAAACTTAACATTCAACCAACTACTCCCCCTGAGAAGTAGCTCTCCTCCATCAAAGCCGGAAAAAAGATTTTTTTGTTAGTCCCTGCTAGTTTGATGCCAATATTCATCATCTAAGTCTCTACCAGTGGGGAAATTACCCCAAGCTGCTCTCTGAGATATTCAAATGTTTCCTTAGGCAAAGGCTTTGTAAAGATATCTGCAATTTGCTCTTTATTATTCACATAAACTAATTTCACTCCATTTGCTTCAACATTCTCTTTCAAAAAATTATACTTAATAGAAACATGCTTTGTCTTAGAGTGAAATACCGAAATCTTTGATATATCAATTGCTGTTGAATTATCACAATAAATAATTATCGGTTCTTTGCATTTTACCATGATATCCTTCAACATTTGCTTGATCCATAATACCTGAGTACAGTTAGTTGCTGCTGCAACATATTCTTATTCTGCTATTGATAATGATGTACAAGTTTGCTTCTTTCTTATCCATGAAATCAATCTTCTGCCAAGAAATAATGCACCGCCAGTGGTACTCTTTCTGTCATTCGCATCTTCAGCCCAATTTGCATCGGTGTATGCACATAAATCAAAATTTTCATCCTTAGGATACCATAAACCAAGATTTGTTGTGCCTTGTAGGTATCGGAAAATCCTTTTAACTGTTGATTCATGATTTTCTTTAGGATTGCTTTGAAATCTAGATACAATACATACTATATTCACTATATCAGGTCTGGTTTGTGTTAAATACAGTAATCCTCCAATCATAGATTTGTACCTTGTCGGATTAATAGAAGTTGAATCATCCTTGAATGTCAATTTATCAGTTGCAGTCATAGGAGTACTTACCAGTTTGGAATTTTTCATACCAAATTTCTTCAAGAGTTCCTTCAAGTACTTTGTTTGACATATGAATATACCTTTATCTGTTTGTGAAATCTACAAACCTAGAAAAAAATTTATCTCTCCAATCATAGACATTTCAAATTCTTCTTGTATCTTGTTAGCAAAGTCCTTACATAATCCATCTTCTCCTCCAAAAATGATATCATCCACAAATACTTCAATAACCAAAACATCATCATTGGTAACTTTGTAATACAAATTGCTGGCAGCATTACCTTTTGTGTAACCAAGCTTCAAAAGATATTTATCCAATCTAGCATACCAAGCTCTGGGAGCTTGCTTCAATCCATATAAATATTTCCTTAACCTGCAAACCACATCCTTATTATCTATCAAAGAAAATCCATCAGGTTGTTCAATGTAAACTTCCTCTTCAAGGTCTCCATTCAAAAATTCACATTTTACATCCATATGATAAACTTTATAGTTCTTATAAGCTGCAACCTTGCAATCCTATGGCACCGGCAAGACATTATGTCGGCAAAGCATTACTCAAACAATAGTGCTCCGGCATCAACAAAATCATCTATCACTAGTAGATACCTCCTCAGAAGGAGATATGCCAGCAACTTTCAAAAGAGTTGTTAGGAAAAGAGACCCCTCACCGGTATCCACTCCTTCACCTAGAAGGACAAGACAGAAGCAACAAGTTGTAAGGTCTCCAGTCAAGAAAGCCACACCTAAGAAAAAGCTGACCCCCAAAAAGAAGAAGACAGACACTGACTTGGCCCCTTTTGACATATTACTGAATGAAATCACAGAGGAAGGTAAATTGAAAAACATAGGGAAAATCTATGACACCCTATCAGAAGATGAGAAAGGACAAGTTGAGGAAAGTGTTATACTACACATGGACATGTATAAAAAGTTTTTGATGCAAGTCCTAAATGAAATTCCTGATGAATTATATAAAAGACTTGAGGCCAGAAGGTAAGGAATAATTGAGTTGGATAAGAAAATTAAAATAGAAAAATTACTTGCAGTATACCCGGTCAACTCACCTAAGGAAATTGATGATTTGATAGCTTAGGCCAACCAGACAGTCTTTTCCACTGCACACCGGCAAATATCATTAGTGGTAGGTAGAGTTACTAAAGTTTCAACTGAAACAGAAGATGTTTGGGATAGATTCTTGGTTGAAAAAGAAAAACAAGAAGAATATATGAATCCCAAGCCCATTCTGGTATATCAAAAGGACAAAGGGAAAGGTAAAGTTGGTGGACTGCCAAGTATCAAGATTAGAGACAACTTACCCCCACCTCCTTTAAATACTCCACTGGTAAAAACAACTGTAGAAGATCAACCGACAGCTGAGAGAATGGACACAGAGGATAACAATCCTAATCCTGAAGTCCTATATACTGTGAATGTTGATACTCAAAAAATCAACATAGTGGTAGATAAGGATACCATAGATAAATCTAATAATAAAGAGCAACCGGCAATAGGAAACCAAGAGAAACCGACAGCAGATTCAGAGAAAAAGATGGAATCTGGAACACAAATAGAGCAACTAACAGAGCTAAAGGCTCTAGAACAGATGCCGCCGGTAAGAAATGATGCACGAAAAATTGTGCTTAAAGAGATGGAGACACAAACAGACCTACCAGAGGTCAATACCAGCATGGTCCCTTCCACCGGCACTCAGTTTACTGGGTCACCATCAAATGTAACAGAGGTATTGCTCGAATATATCAAGAAAATAACTGATTATAGCTCACAAGCCTATAAAGCAATAGATGATTCAATTCCAGTTTTGAAATTAATAGCTCCAAATTGTAATATAGCCAACAAAGATTCTTTAGGCCAGTTAGATACACTTTGTAAATATATTTCTGGAAATTTTGAGCAAACAAAGGTAGAAACTGTAAAGGAAAGTGTAGAAAAAGAGAAACAGAAATTCTTTGAGGAAGGAATAAAGAAGTGTAACAGGGAATTTGACACACTTCTACCGGAACTGTGCAATTTATTGAAAGAGTACAAAACTCTGTATAAAGACACCTGTAAGATAAACTTTTTGACCACAGATGTAGACAAAAAGATGAGCAAAGTACAGGAAGAGATCAATAAACTTGTTGATAATTTTGTTAACTCACCCGATACATTATCAGTTTTTGAGGAAAAGATAACAAATTTTGAGGAAGAATTGCTCAAATTAGAAAGAGAAAAAGAGAAAATAATAAACAAGGCAAAATTTTTGAGATCTAAACTAAGTCAAAGATTGGACTATTTAGCATCTCTGCGTAAGGAAACCTTAGAGGCACTAACACAGGGTAGCAAAACACTGGCAGAGCACTTGCAGCATCTCACCGGTACAGTACACAGAACTAAGATAGCAATAAAGGAGAGCAAGAAGTTTATGGATGGTATAAACTTAATTTTGGGAGATATTCTTCAAATTATAACTACCCATCTACAAGGTTGAGGTTATGAATTGGTACAACTACAAATATACTAACCTTTGTCATTGATGCCAAAGGGGGAGTAGTAGATGAGAAAATTCAAAACACAGGGATCACATGCTCAGGGGGAGCCCTCATATTTTTGGTAACATTTTTTTTGGTATACACATTTTTGGATATCTTTTTGAAATTTCTCATGAGTGTTGCCATCAATGCCAAAGGGGGAGATTGTTGGCATATGGAAACTCTAATGAGACATTGTGTGTGATTGAAGGTTTTGTCATTGATGGCAACCTTGCAATCCTATGGCACCGGCAAGACATTATACCGGCAAAGCATTACACAGGCGACCTTGCAATCCTATCGCACCGGCAAGACATTATAGCGGCAAAGCATTACATAGGCAACCTTGCAATCCTATGGCACCGGCAAGACATTATACCAGCAAAGCATTACACAGGCAACCTTGCAATCCTATGGCACCAGCAAGACATTATGTCGGCAAAGCATTACTCAAACAACAGTGCTCCGGCATCAACAAAATCAATCTACACCGGCACCGGCACAGAAGGAAATATGTATACCAGCACAGAGGCCGATAGGATTTTTGATATGTAATATTTTGTTTATCATTGTAAGCCGACTTGGCAAATTGTAAAATGACTCTTGTATATAAAAGAGATCATTGTAGGCATTTGTAGGACATGGAAAAAAAAAAAAACTATAAGGCAGACCTAATGTGCGAATTGTAGGTCAAGGGTATATGTAAAGAATAGAGCAAGAACCGGTACTGAATCTGGCATTGAAGATGCTATTGTAAAGCAATACAGAATATTGGATTTATGTAAATCCTCATTGTAAGTCAGTGTGACTTCTTGTTGAGCAGTGAGCTCTAGGCAGTTGGCCTTCTTGCATGTGCAGGCCCCTATTGTAAGTAATATTCTCTTATTGGCCAGTAAGTGAATATTGTGGGTCACAAATCCCATCGAGGTTTTTCCCACACCGGGTTTCCTCATAAAACATCTTGTGTTATGGTGTTCTTTTCATGTGGATGCTTTTGATTCTGTTATTTGTATTAATTCTTGCATACCAGTATACTGTTACTTTATATTCTACATATTCAGTTTTAAGAAAATTTCATAACCGGTCAGATACTGATTCACCCCCCCCTCTCAGTATCTGTGGGAACCCTAACAATAAATAGTCTAACTACCTCAGTTCTGGCTACCGGTGCAAAGGTTTCATTATAATCTATTCCTTCTTTCTATGAATAACCTTTACAAACTAACCTTGATTTGTTTCTGATTACTTCACCATCTTCATTAAGTTTATTTCTATATACCCATTTAGTTCCAATTACATTTTTGCCTTTAGGCCGGGGAACTAATGTCCAAGTATTATTCTTTTCAATTTGTTCTAATTCATCTTCCATTGCTTTTATCCAATGTTCATCCTAACATGCTTCAACAACAGATGTTGGTTCAATTGAGAAATTAAGCATACCTCTTCATTTGTCAATCTTCCTCTAGTCATAACACCTTGATTCTTGTTTCCAATTATCTAAATCTCTGAATGATTCAATCTTACATACCTAGGTTTGTTCTGATTTACATTCACAAGTTGTTGTTCTTCAGTCACAGTTGAGTTCTCTAATGATGTCGGTGTGACTGGATCTTCACTCTGTACCGGTGCAATCTGTGTCGGTTCATTTATGATCATTTCAACTGTCAGTTCTACAAATCTTGAATCTCCTCTAAAATGTTCATCTATCTTCACATTAGTACTCTCAATGATTTTCTGTAACCTTTTATTATAACATCTATATGCCTTACTTTTAGATGAATAACCAAGAAATATTCCTTCATCACTTCTAGGATCAAATTTACCAATATGCTCATCTCTTCTAATATAACATTTGCTTCCAAATATTCTAAAGTACTTAAGAGTAGGAGTATGACCAAACCATAGTTCATAAGGGGTCTTACCAGTTTCACTTTTGATGTGAACTCTGTTGAAAGTATAAACTGTTGTATTCACTACTTCTCTCTAGTACACATGAGCTAGATTTGCTTCCATCAACATGGTTCTTGTTGCATCTAGAATAGTTATGTTCTTCCTTTCCACAGCTCTATTTTGCTAGGGTGGCTGAGGTCTTGATAGTTGTCTTTTTATTCCATTCACTTCACATAATACATTAAATTCTCTAGATTCAAATTCTTCTTCTTGATCTGATCTCAAACATTTGATTTTCTTGTCATTTTCATTTTCTACCATTGCCTTGTATATCTTGAATCTTTCAAAAGCTTCTAATTTCTCCCTAAGAAAAGTAACCCAGCACATTCTAGAATAATCATTAATTATTAGCATAAAGTATCTATCACCTTGTAGACTTCTTGTTCTTGCTGGACCACACAAATCAATATGAATTAAATCAAGAATATTATTGGATTTCTCAATAATGCTCTTAAATGTTGTTCTAACTTGCTTTCCCATTTGACATTCCTTACATACCAGATTATGAGGTTTCACATGTTGATATATGTGCAGAGTTTGATGATATGATGGGATTGTATGTTGTCATTGATGTCAATATGTTGAAGTATGAACCAGTATATTGAAGTAAGCAAACTGGAAAGAGAACCAGTATGATGGTATGAACCAGTATATGTGAAAAAGGTGAACCGGCATATGCAAAGTTTGTATCGGGGTTTCATTTGATATGACTACCGGTTGGTAGTCTGTGTGATTTGATCCATGACATCCTATGATGAGTTAGCATTGAAATGAAGATCAGATCATGTTGCCATGTTAGCCTTGTGTGTGTGAAGAATTTCCTTGAGGATCTAGCATGAAGAAGATTGATTCTATCTACCTCGAGAATGTGCAAAATCTCAGTAAACAGTGGAGAGCGCGTGATGAGTTATCAGCTTCCAGAAGTGGCAAAGAACGAACGATGCAGAATGTCTTGAGATTTGTTCAAGATTGTTTTACCCTATGTAATGTGTTTAAATGGTCAGGATTGGACCGACTGTATTGTTAACCTAGATGCTTGGGGTTTTAGGTTTTTGCCACCGACCTAATTGTTGTTTATAAGGTCGATGATGATTCTCATTTGAAGTTGTTGGCAAATGAATGTGTGTGAAGTGATTCTTGCTAGACTGGAGTAGTGAGTAGAGATCTGTAGAGTGTGATTGCAGATGCAAAGGAACTAAAGTGGATCTTCCTTGGCATTAAGTCTTGTTATCATATCAATGTATTACCTGTTGACTTCTAACCATTTCAGCAGATGGAAAATCCCTTTACCGGGTAGCTTTAACAGGATTTTTGTAAATCCTTTAACAGGGTGACTCAAAATCATTGAGTTCTTTAAATCCTCTGAAAAGGTAACCTTTAACAGGGTTTTAACCTCTAACTGAGTATTTAGCCATCCCTTAACCAAGTGATCCCTAGCAGGATCGGTTCCTTGCAGAACCTATTGTAAAGTCTTTAACCGGACTAGGCTCTTAACAGAGCAGACTTCAGAAGAGTTCAAGAACAACTTGTGGGTATTCATCCCCACCGTGGTTTTTCCCAGTTGGGTTTCCATGTGAAAAATAAGTGTGTCATGTGTGATGTTTTTTCATGTGATGTTTTAGTGTTTTTTGTTAAGCGGTAATGCAAGCTGATCTAGTGGTCATTATATTTTTTATGCATTTACTTGTTTAAGCATATAGGTGAAGTGGAAATGAGATATTAGGTTTTGTGAAGATCTTAAGTGTTATTGATTTATGACTTTTACAGTCACTGTGTTTTACTGATAGTGCCTTGATTTAGATCGGTGATACTGTTTGCCAGTTAGTGCAGTCTTTGCAGTTTAAGGTTGTTGGAGAAGTTTTTGTCTATATTGATTCACCCCCCTCTCTATATCTGTTGGTTATTTACTGTTCATCATTATTCATCATCACAATCTTAGGTAAATCCCTTACTACCTTAGTTGTACTGATCTTTATAATGCAATCAAAATTCACATGACAGAGTCTTTTATTCCATAACCAACTTTCATCAATGTGTGCAATCAAACATGTCTTATCATTGGTATTCAAGTGAAAGATATTACCTTTAGTCTGATTACCGATTGCAATCTACAATCCAATTCTATTTATGATTTTGCATTTTCCATTCTTGAATTGTAACTGAAACCCTTTTTCCACTAACTGACCAACACTCAAAAGATTATGCTTTAAACCTTCTACATAATAAACATTGTCAGTATTGTGCTTACCATCCAAAGATATAGTGCCTATTCCTTTGATTAAACAAGCTTTATCATCTCTTAACCTTACTAGATCTCCATGAATTTCCCGAAAAGATAAGACTTTTCTTTTATCACCAGTCATATGATGCGAGCATCCACTATCTATAATTCATTCATCTTTTTCTTAAATTTTTGTTTCCAGTGCTTGCTCTACCGGTTGACAATAGGTGTCAGTTGATCTTCTTTTATTACAACAAAATCCCATCCGCTATCTACTGGATCTTCATCTGAATCATCTGTAACACCTTCATTTGCATAGTAACATGTCTTATCTCTATTTTTCTTAAATTTGTATCTTTGATATTCAGTGTTAGGCTTATATGATCTTTTTGTTTCCTCCCTTAATCTTGCATGTCTATCAGGACACCTAGAAGCCATATGACCAACTTTATTGCAATTAAAACATTTGAAAGGTGCTTTACCTTCATACTTACTTCCTACTGGACCTTTAGGCATCTTTCTTGTAAATAGTGCTTCAAGTTCTTCATTTTCTCTCCTCATATCTTCAAGTTCTTTTGCATAAAGTGCTTTCCAATCAGTTTTGTCAGATGATGGTGATGCTTTGAAAGCTAAATTAGTCTTGAATATAGCAATAGGACCAAATTCATCAAGCTCAAATGCTGAAAGTTTTTCAACCAAAGTATCTCTAGAAACTGAAGTATTAGTCATTGCTCTCAACTCATTAATAGTAGTCACTTTCATTTTGTAAGCTGGTGGCAATTCTCTTAAAACTTTACACACAATTTCATCTTCACTTAAGGATCCTCCACAACATTGTATTCCCAAAACAATTTTCATTGACTCTTTCCATAAATGCAGAAATTCTTTCATCTTCTTCCATTTTTAAATGTTCATACCTAACTCGATAACATTCCAATTTTGCAATTTTGATAGTGGTATCTCCTTCATTCAATGTTTCCATTTTATCCCAAATAGATTTAGCAGTAGATCAGTCTGATAATCCCATGATTTGTTGATCTGATAATGCACTTAGAAGTGCTTCTCTTGCTTTGCAATCATTCTCCAAGTCCTTAGCCAAGGTTGGTGGATGAGGTTGATTCGAAATAGGAGCAACATAGCCATTCTTTGTAACATCCCATATATCTCTTCCAATGCAGTTCAAATGTGTTTCCATTCTGATCTTCCATATACCATAGTTAGTTCCATAAAGTTTCAGACTATCCTTCCTAAAAATATTTGTTGCCATAGGATCTCCTCAAGTTGTTAGGCTTCTAAAAAGAGGACTTATCTCTGATACCAATTGTTAGGAACCGGGAAGGACAACTGAGAGGGGGGGGTGAATCAGTTGTGAACCAGTTGTCAATAAATTATAATCCAAATGCAAATTAAACCAACTTAAACTTAATGCTGGTAAACCAAACTTAAATGTCGGTAAAGTAGATTAATAGTTATAGTAGTACCGGTATAACTTAATGCATGAAACAGAAAGAGAAACAACATCCACAACACACGACATGAAGATTTTGATGTGGAAACCCGGTAAGGGAAAAAACCACGGTGGGAAACCTTACACACAATCAGATGATACTACTGCAAGTAGTAAGTGTATACAAATGGGGTTTGCACATGCAGAAAGGCCAAATTCCTAGAGCTCACTCCTCAATCACAAAATAGGAGTCACATTGACTACAATTGGATGGTTAAATCCAATAACAATGTACTACTCAAAATAGCATCTGCAATGCTTGATTCAGTACCGGTTTAAGCTCTAATCATGAGTGTCAAACACCTTCATAACCTTCCTTCAACCTTCAAATCATGTCTACGTGATTCGCACAAGGATCTACTTATTTTCGCTCTTCAATATCCACACACACTCATCATGATCCTTATTCGATCTTCAATAAGATCTTACAATCATTTATACAAAACCTAAGACCAAATGTATAGGTTGGCTCAATAAAGATATTACAATTAAATCAATTACAAAATAAGTCTTGATGTGATACAACATGTCGGATCAATACATTTACCACATTACCTAATCAATAAACCATCTCCAAAATGTGTCGTGCTGATCTGGAATAGATATCATGTACCGGTCCATAACCTAGACCTATCTATCGGTAAAGACAAATCCATCAACCCGATTATACCAATAAGAAAAACACCAAATCCAAACTTCCAATCCATGTCTTCGACATAACCAAATGATCTCCAGATGATAACAATTCATCATCACTGTCGGTGAACCATATAACCTGCTGGTGAACATATATCGATGACTGTGCATAAGCCACTAACCATACCGGTGAACACAATATGTCAGTTCAACAATAAACCAATATAACCATAGTGCCAAATCAACAATGTAGACCTCTAAGAAGATAAGTGTTGACATCAATGACAAAATCAATGCAACACATGATGAAGTCATCCATAATACCAACATACCATATATGAAAAGAGTGTTGCTCTTCGTCCTAGTTGACATATTGATATGAGACATTGATTTGTATTATGGGACATTGTATTGTATTGATTATTTCTTTGATATCATTGTATACTTAGACTGTTTATTGTTTTATGATGATATGCAGACATGGACCCTATATGATGATCTTTGGTTTATTATGCATGTTACTCTATATGATGATGATCTATATGCATTGATTACAAGGATTATATATATGCAGTGATGGATGATGTTATGATGATCTTTTCTTTTTTCTTTTATGTTCATGATGATGATGCTCTATATGATGCAATGATGATGGAAATGCAAAATGCAATTGATTGTTGATTTTGATGATCATGGAGACAAATGAAAATGATTACTAACTTAAATGATATGCTTTACTTAAATGATGCAACTATAATGATTTATATGGGAATGCAAATTGTATACACCTAAATTGGCTATGAGAAATTAAATAAATATTTTATATTTATTTAATATTTATCTAATATTTATTCTTCTATTAAATAGTTAATTTGAAAATATTAATTTATTTAATTCATTTTCACGTCTTTCTATTAATTAATATTTTATTAATTAATTCATCTATCTTATTCCTCTAATTAATTAAATATCTAATAATTAATTATCCTATTCTTCTAATTAATAAAATATCTAATATTTAATTATTCCTCTAACCAAGTTAATTAAATATCTAATATTCAATTATCTCCTCCAAACAATTAAATATCTAATATTTAATAGTTATTCTCCTATCCTATAGTCTCAAATATTAAATAATTTCTAAATTATTTAATCCCTTATCCAACTCATTCTTCCATCTCCACTTCATCTTCCCTTTGCCAACTCATCCATCATGTGGCTAAGGAAATTAATATTTCTTAAATATTAATTCATCATTTATCTCCAACTTCCAAAATTCAATGAATATTGTGTATGTACACATATTTCATAACCATTTCCTATATTCTCTCCAACACCCTCTACATATTAGGAAGGACTTGAGTCCACTTGTCCTCTCATGCCTAAATTTCCTCCAACCATCCCTAGATTCCCTCAGTCAACAACCCAGTCAAGGTGAGATGAGTGACACTTGCCTTCTCCTTCCCCCTTTCTCTCAAACTTCACCTTTGATCACAGCCATTCAAATCTGCAGATTTGATCATGACCATTGATCTGAGCCACATCATCTTATCCTCTCAAAGTCTATAAAATCAAGAGCTTTAGTTGAGAGAGTTAATCTTCAAGAATCTTCAAGTTAGACTTCAAGAGACTGCAAGTGCATTTTGCAAACTAATCTTATGTATCCGTGAGTTTTTGAAGCAAATAGAAATATAGAAATTATCATATAGAATCATTTATCATAATCATTTTAGCATAATCATGTAGCATTGTATATCATAGCATCAGTTAACTACAAGTTATCAGTCCATTCTTCATATGCCATCTTGGAAGCCAACAGTGCATTGTCTGAGAGCACACCATCTACAACCAGGAACAGTGTAGTTAGGACACAATGAGACATAAGCCATGAAGGTAAAATAATTTTTTATTTTAGTATGTATTTCATGTAGTTTCATTGGTGGAATTTGGATTTCTTGTATGCATTTCCATTGTATTTTGTGAAACTAACTTATTACAGGTAACATTCTGAGGATGAAATTCAAGCTCACACATTTTGGTGCCCACCATGGGGCTAGACCTCGCATATACCTTTAAAAATCTTGCAAAAAGTTAAATTAATGCATTTGTAATGCAGATTCATGCATGTGTGAATTCTGAGAGTGCTTTTGTTCGACATGTTAGCTCATTTGCATCATATGTTAGCGCATATGTCATGCAAGTTAGCGCTTTTGTCTGAAAAACTGCGCATTTGTATCATAGGTTAGCGCATATATCATATAGGTTAGCGCTTTTGTCTTAAATTATGCACATTTGCATCACAGGTTCACGCATTTTCATCATAGGTTAGCGCATATGTCAAAGAAATTGCACTTTTGTATGCACAAAGCAGTGCTTTTGTGGTCTAAGTTAGCACTTTTGATTTGTAGTTTAGCGCTTTTGAATAGAAAAATAGCACATATGTTAGGTTAGCGCTTCTATTTATAAAACTGACAAAATTTTATTGCAGGTCCGAATGTCCAAGAAATCAGATATTTCAGATTACTAACATGCATGTGCAGGATGGCTTTTAAGGCAAATTTTATGCATTTTATCATCTAGCTAATTAAAAGTCTTCATTTGGGAAGTAATATATCATATCTTGTTCATCTAGTTTAACTAAGAGGATGAATTGACAGCATGCACTTGCATTTTTTGTATTTTCTCTAAAATAGTTGTACATAGACTTTTAAAAGGGCTAAAATGAACACCATGCTTGTTGGAGCAACATCTCCAAATAGGACTTAGCCAATAATTGCTTTGAAAAGGATAAAAAGAACACTTGTATTTCGTGTCTCGAAAGTGGTAGGTATATGCTCTCCCTTTAATTGGGTGACCAAAAAGCCAAACCCGCTCTTTTACGCTTTCTTTACTTTCAAGCAATTAAAATCCTTTTAGAGGGCCTGCCTTCCCGAGCTGCCTTGAGGGGGCTAGTGAGAGAGGAATGACCTAAAGTGGAAATGGGCTAATACTGAGTCCTTCAAATCCACTATAAATAAATCTTGTTTGTGACAAAAGTCCCAAACAACATGTGCTAATAAGTTCATACCGACACTAGGTTTCCCCATAAACCCTATGGAGCGTAACCTCTATAGGCTGGGAACCTTCTATATTTACAAAGCTGAAAGTGTTGCATGTATGGCCACATGACTTGAAGCCTTTACTAAAAACCACTTGTACTATTTGCCAAAATCCTTCTAGTTGTTGGCGTAGGAGGTCGGACCTCTGAAGCGGCTCACATACATACGGTTCCTAGTAGAGATATGAAGTTTGCCATGGGGAGATTTCATGGAAACTGGTGCTTGGCTGCCCTGAAAAAGTGAGTGCCGAGGGTGGAGCTAGTCGGGTCAAGCATCTAAATATCCGCTTTGAATAGCATAGCCTTGGGGGAAACTCCACATGAGATTCAACAACTATTGTCTCAACCTGCCATAGGGATTGTACTTTCTTGTGCATTTTGTTTATTAAACATTGTGTCTTCTATGTTTGTAACATGCTCCAAATGGTCATGAATTGAAGAAAATTATCATCTACAAGGGAGCAAAAATCCAACAAATTTCTGAAAAAGTTTGATTGAAAAGAGGATTACAAAAACTTTTCAACACTTGGAACACCAGATCAAAATCAAAATATCAAAATAATTCTTGAAGTAGGTTTGTTTCTAAACCATCACGTATTTTCAAACTAGCTCAAACAACTAGGTTACTAATCCAACAGGTTATACTCAAAAGGTTCTATAAACATCAACATTTAACAAGCCATCGATTAAAATATCTTTAGTGCAAAAATCAACATCTTTGTCAAGTTTCTCATCAGGATAATCAAATCCTCTATCACGAAGCTTGATCAAATCTATACTAGGTTCCTAATCTTGGATATATCTTTCCTATTTTAAACCTAGGTTATATCAAAACCAAAATTACACCAACTTTGGAATCAAACAAACTTGTGAATTGTCAAATGCTTATATGACTTTTAAGTATCACCTTAAGAAAAGAAAACCCAGTTATAAAGCTACTTAGAAAAAGATAAGATTCTTGTATATCAAACGCAAGATCTTATTGAAACATAGGACATTCTTACACCATTTTCGTCACTACTTACGTGGCTGTGGTAGAGAATTTGATAGTGAAACTTTACAAAGACATGTCTTTCAACAAAGAGATGCTTTATCCCAACGAACAAACAATAGTGGTAAGATCAACAAAGCATATCTACCTAAACCAATAATCACCTATTGACTTTGTCCTTTGAAACTTTCAACAACTTTGAAATAAACACATGCCAATTTGGACTAGAGCCCAACACGAACAACTTAGAAAACAACAACAAATGGAGGAAGAAGATACTCCTGTATTCCACACTTTTGGATTTACCGATGTTGATGAAGAAGCAGTCAATAGCACCATTAGAGACCTTGAGCAAGATTTCAAATTTGATAGGCTAATGGAAAAATTGTTGGCAAAACAAAAAGAGAAATATCTCTTGATGTTGGCAAAATCTGGAGCTAAACTACCACAAGACTTTAACATGGAAAGCTTGAAACAAGATGTGGAGGCAAGTAACACCCAAAACATAGATGATCCAAACAACAAGGACGTGAACAAAGAAAGTAACAGAGAAACAAGGAAAGAAGGGGATGATAAAAGAAAAGAGTGTAGTGACAAAAAGACTCATGAAGAAACAAGAAGAAACTATGTAGATAATCCCTTATCAAACCTTACTCAACAAGTACAAACTCTTCAACAACAAATACAAGACATGCAAAATGGGACAAGCTCCAAAAAATATTCATTAGAAGATATATGCCCATATCCTTTTGATAAAAATCTGAATATGATACCATTTTCGCAACATTGCGAGATCCCTAAATATGACAAATACGATGGAAGATTTGATCCTCAAGATCACATTAGGGAGTTTTGTACTATGAGCATGGAATTTGCTCATGATTAAACTTACCTTATGTGTCTTTTTCATAGGAGTTTAAATGGACAATCAATGGAGTGGTTTTCAAGATTACCATCCGGAATCAAATCCTTTGAATAACCTGTGAATAGGTTTATTTCACAATATTCCTATAATATAAGGAATGAAATAACAATGCTAGATATTTGCAATGTTAAACAAAAGAATGGTGAATCCTTTATGATTTTCTTACAACAATGGAAACATATGTTTAATAGGTATCCCCGAGATGTACCTGATCAAGAAAAAATGGATATATTCATTGATAGTCTTATCAGTGAAATGAGTTATCAACTAAGGATGCAATGTCCTCCCTCTTTTGCCAAAATGATCGAGAACGGACTAAAAATAGAGAACGCAATGGTAAAGAAAGGAGAACTAAAACTTTACAATAATTCATACTACAACAACAACAACAATGACAAACCCAAGTTTTGGTCAAAGAATAGGAATGTTGGAAATGAAGGGAATGACGATAATAGTAATACAAAACAACAACAACCAATTTTAATTCTATCAAGTCAAAACCCAAGCAATAACAATCCAAAAAACAACAAAGCTAAGTCCTTTTTCTCCAATCCTCTAAGAAAATTCACAAACATTGGAGAATCTTTAGAATCGTCTCTAAAAACTTTACTTGCTAATAAATTGATTGTTTTGCCAGAAACCAGAAATTATGAACCACTAGTCAAGCCCAATTCGTGGAATGACAATCATTTTTGCAACTATCATCGGAATAAAGGACACCTAACAAATGATTGTCAAAGATTGAAACACCTTATCCAAGATCTAATCGATAATGGAACCATTATAGTGGATAGCCATAAAATGAACGAATCACACTTGGCTTTCAAAACTCCACTCCCAAATTATGACAAAGGTGAATCATCCCAATTAAAAGATGACATAGGAAAAAACAAAGTGAATTATACTTATACATACGATGATGTAGTGAATGTGATTATTGTTAACAAAAATTCATCTTCAGAACCAATCAATGTTATCACGAGAAGCAAAGAAAAGGTTACCTTTCCAGGTGTAGCAAAAGATCCAACACCCAATCCACAACAATACAATTTAGTAGAGCAATTACAACGAATACCCGCTCAAATATCAATTCTGGAACTTCTCAAGATTTCACCTATGCATAAGGACATTTTGGAGAAATCTTTAGTGGAAACAACAGTTTCAAAAGATTTGGATATAGATTAGTTCCAAAATATGGTAGGACACCTCATAGCTCCTCATTGCTTATCATTTTCTGAAAATGATGCTGCATCCTTGCAACATCCTCACAATGCTCCCTTACATGTTGAAGTCTCCGTAAATAAAACTCGTGTCAAACGTGTGCTCATAGATGGAGGAGCTAGATTAAACATTTGTGCATTAAGTTTGATAAAAGCTTTGGGATATTCAGAGAATGCAGTAGACCCGAAAAAAGAAAATAACCATCAAGGCTTATGATGAGCAGAACGTTCTTCTAAAGGAACTATTGTGCTACCAATAAAGATAGGACCTATGGAAAAGGATGCATTGTGTCAAGTTTTAGATTTGAACCTCTCCTACAATATTCTTCTGGGAAGACCATGGATTCACAAGATGCAAGCCGTTCCTTCTACATATTATCAATGTGTAAAATTTCCTCATGAAGGCAAACAAATCACTATAATTGTAGATTCCAGTCAATATTACAATAATTTGAAGCCAACACAAGATACAAGAGTTCCACATAACAGAGAATCAATATATCCTACTAAAGAAATTCTAGCAAAGCTATGGGAAACTTTTGAAGAAAAGCTCAAGTTAAATGATGAAGGAACGGGAAAGTATTCTTTGCAAAATTTTCCACTTTCCCCTAAGTCATATGGAAAGCCTACAGATATTCAAACAAGGACATCGGGAAAATCAAAACATATGTTTAAAGGAACCTTTGTTAGTGCTGGAACTCTTGAAGAGGAAAATGAAGACAAAGACATTCTTGGTTGGTTATACAAAGATGAAGATAAAACTATAGCAACAGCAATAGAAGTCAATATTCCCATAAAACAATATGGCAAAGGATATGAAATCATGCAAAAGATGGGATATGAAGGAAAAGGACCAATTGGTAAGAAACATCAAGGTATTTCAAAACCTATTTGTCCACACTCCCAATCCACAAAAGATAAATCCGGGCTAGGATATCTAAAGTCTAGTCAACAGCAACATAATCATCAACAGCAAAAATGGAGAAAGAAATCAGTTTCTAAAGAAGAAAATTGGCAAGAAAAGCTACATCAAGCAGCCGAAATAGTAACCAATAAACAAAAGAATCAAGAAGAACATGAAAAGAAAGAGAAGGAGATCATCATCCAAGGTGAAGAAAAATCTTGTCAACAAATTATGAAAATACAAACAAAGGCAAAATCTTCACAAGATATTCCAGAAGCAGTAAAAATAGAGATGGCAAAAATCAGAGAACTCTTTGCACCATACGACATTCTAGTATGGTATAGTGGAGTAATCTTGGATCAAGATTCAGAAACAGACTCCAATGAATATGAATGGAGTCCAGATGTCCTATCCACTACATCAAGTAAAGAACATAATGAAGATCAAGTAGCTATCACGAAAGAAGACTTGTCTATAGCAGAACAAAAGATGAAGTTAGAAAGAAGGCAAGAAAAACTTAGAATCCAGAGAAAAGAGGCGTATGCAAAAAGGAAAGGAAATGACAAAGATAGAGAAGCAATACCATAGGAAACACAAACACTGATCAGATATGGAAGAACCATGGAAGAGCTAAGAGATAGTCAAGTTGGACTAACTATTAGTCTAGAAGAAGTTGAGTTTGAAAGGAGAAAAAATCTATTAAAAGAATCTACTTCATCATGTGCACAAATATGTCAACTCCAAAATGCAAATGAGGTCAATCAAGAAGGAATTTGTAGTATCAAAGATGTGTGTGTGGATATAATCCATTCATTTAAGGGACAAACGTCAATTGAAGGACCACTTGAGTGTGAACTACAAAATGCTAATATTAATCTTGTTAAGACTAATTTGAAAATGCTTGAGAAAGACAATTCTCAAAAACATTTAATCTATGACAATACCTATTCTACGCCAAGCTATGATCATTATGTCATGAACATTGAAAGACCTAATGATGACAGTGATTATGATTTACCCCTTCTACATCCTGAACTAATTGATTGGGATAATTTAGACAACCCTGAACTAAATGTCTTTTCCAATGATCATGACTTAGTCGTGTACCTTAACATTGTTGACCCTATCCATCCTAAGATATCTTCCATTGCAGAATCAAGTGATGTTTCTCATAGCCAGGAGAATGTCAAACTTTCCAGTCACAAAAGCAAAATAAAACAAGGAAAGAGACCTATTGTTGAAAACCTTTTCATGGCAACATTAGATCAACCAAAATAGAAAACAAAGGGCATATTTGATGGTGAAAACCTCCTAGAGGCACCAGAAGATGGAAAGTTTGACATTTTTCTTGCATATTTTCAAGAGAGATCTGCTATCCTGATAGAACCAACAGAAGCAATAAACATTGATACATCAAAAGATCCTAAAGTACTTCATTTTCCTGCCTCATTATCAGAAAGAGAAAGGAAAGAGTACGTGGAATTCTTTAAGCAAAGACAAATAAATTTTGCTTGGTCTTATGCAGATATGCTAGGACTTAACCCAGATCTTATCATGCATCATCTTAATGTGGATTTAAAAGCAAAACCTGTTAAGCAAAAGCTAAGAAAGATGTATCCGCATATTGCTCTCCTTGTCAAAACCGAGCTCAAGAAACTATTAGAAGTGGGTTTCATAAAACCAGTTGCTTATCCAGAATGGGTCTCAAGTATCGTACTAGTATCAAAACCAGATAAGAGCATAAGAGTCTGCACAGATTTCAGAGATATAAATAAAGCATGTCTAAAAGATGATTTCCTGTTACCAAACATTGATATCATAGTGGACTTATTAGTAGGCCATGAGATGTTTTCATTAATGGATGGCTTCTCAGGATATAATCAAATAAGAATCGCACCTGAAGATCAAGAGAAGATGGCTTTCACCTGTGCATGGGGAACGTACTGCTGGAATATTATGCCATTTGGGCTTAAGAATGCAGGAGCGACTTATCAAAGGGCTATGACCACAATTTTTCATGACATGATGCATACATTCATGGAAGATTATGTTGATGACATACTTGCAAAATCTCACACAAGAAAAGAACATTTGAACATTTTAAGTAAGATTTTTGAAAGGCTGGAAAGATATCAATTGAGATTAAATCCAAAGAAATGTGCATTCAGAGTAACCTCTGGAAAGCTCCTTGGATACATTATATCAGTTCGTGGTATCGAAGTAGATCCTGGAAAAGTTAAAGCTATCATGGAGATGGAGTCACCCAAGAACATAAGTCAATTGCGATCTTTACAAGGAAGGTTTTAATCAATGAGGAGATTTGTTTCTCAATTGGCTGATAGATGTCTTCCATTTACCCATCTTTTACATAAAAATGTTCCATTCAAATGGGATACAAAATGTGAAGAAGCTTTCTTGAAAATAAAAGAATATCTTATGAGTCCTCCAGTACTGATATCACCAACCAAGGGGAAACCATTATTACTCTATGTCTCAGTAACAAGTGTATCATTAGGCGCTCTCCTAGCTCAACATGACGCTGAAGGAAAAGAAATAGCAGTTTATTATATCAGCAGAACACTTGTTGGCTATGAGTTAAATTATTCCTCAATTGAAAAGATATGTCTAGCAGTTGTATTTGCAACCCAGAAGCTGCGACATTATATGTTGATTCATTTTGTAAAACTAATAGCAAAGATAGATCCTCTCAAATATCTATTGAGAAAGTCAACATTGACAGGGAGACTAACCAAATGGGTTATGATACTGAGTGAATTTAACATAGAATATGTTGACCGGAAAGCTATCAAGGGACAAGTTATCATTGATCAATTGGCTGATGCACCTTTACACAATAACATGCCTTTGGACATCGAATTTCCTGATGCAGATATCTTGACAATAAGTACAAACTTTTGGGAATTGTAATTTGGTGGTTCTTATACTCAATATGGATCAGGTGCAAGAATATTTTTCATCACATCTCAAGGACACACAATTCCGAAATCATATAGACTGTGATTTCCATGCACTAATAATACTGCAGAGTATGAAGCATTGGCAATAGGGCTTAAAATGGCCATTGAATGGAATGTCAAAGAACTACATGTCTATGGTGATTCACAACTTGTCATAAATCAAATAAATGATGAATATCAAACAAAGGATGATAAGCTTATGCCATACAAACAACTGATAGAGGAATTTAAAGGACACTTTAAAGAAATCACATTCACCCAGATTCCCAGAAATGAGAATAAAGCAGCAGATGCGATGGCTACAATAGCATCTCTCTTGCAAAATAAACAGAATCAATAGCATTATGAATTTCTCATGGAAGATATCTTAACTCCTACCATCCAATCCCATCATACCTATCAAATTTGCCATATATCAGGAACTAGTGAATCCTTATACGGTCAAACCTACTAATATTTGAAAGATCGTATCCTTCCTCTGGAACTATCTCATACTCAACGAAGAAACTTTATCTGTCAGTCCTCTCGCTATACCATTATTGTTGATATCCTATATAGGCGTGGTCTAGATGGTACATTGTTGAGATGTCTTGAAAAAGATGAATCTGAGAGAGTTCTTAATGACATTCATGAGGGTATTTGCGGTACACACTCAAGTGGTTTAACATTGGCTAAGAAAATTATTCGTATGGGTTACTTTTGGCCTACTATGGAAAGAGATTCATTCACCTATGCTAGAAAATGTAAACAGTGTCAAATCCATGGAAATCTAATCCATGCACCAACACAAGAGTTATATCCTATGACAGGATCATGGCCATTTTTACAGTGGGGCCTTGATTTGGTAGGAAAGATCAATCCCTCATCTTCTAATGGACATTAGTTCATTTTGATAGCTACTGAATATTTTACTAAGTGGATTGAAGCAGTTCCTTTAACAAAAGTGACAGGAAAACAAATATCATCATTCATCTTGAATTATATAATCTGTCGCTATGGTGTTCCTATGACCATTATCACTGATAATGAAAGACCATTCAAAAATCAAGATGTGAAAGAGCTATGTGAATAGTTTCATATCCAACATAGGTTCTCTACTCCATATTATCCATAGGGAAATGGTCAAGCTGAGGCATCAAACAAAACTATCTTGAAAATCTTGAAGAAAACAATAAATGGAGCTCGGAAAAACTGGCACATTCAGCTGATTCCCGCTCTTTGGGCATACCAAACTAGCATCTGCACTCCAACAGGGGAAACTCCATATTGTTTGGTCTATGGATCAGAACCTATATTACCTATAGAATAGAGATACCTTCTCTACATGTATCCTTGCACGGTCTTATACCAGAAGAAGAAGAATGAGTCTCTCGACTCCAAGAACTAGAATTGATTCAAGAACGTCACCAAAATGCAATAGAACATTTGAAAGTATACCAACAAAGAATGGAAAGAAGCTATAACCACAGAGTCAAGCCACGTATTTTCCAGATTGGAGATATAGTTCTAAGGGAGAATCCAAGAAATCAGCAAGACCAAGAAAAGAAGGTAAAATTTGAACCAAATTGGCTAGGAGCTTTTGTCATAGTAGCAACATATGGATTAGGAGCATACAAGTTATCTACCCCTGAAGGTGATTAGTTTGATGAACCTATCAATTCTATCCATCTCAAGAAATTCTATGCTTGAGATACAAAGTCCTGAAAAAAAAATAAAAAAATTCAATAAAAAGCATATAAAATTCAAAAAAATGCAATAAATTTAGATGGTGAAAACCTAGTAAACAGGCACTATCTAAAACGTGAGTTCTTCCATCTATGAGATCGCTTTGCACACCTATCTACTCCATCCTATCGCATCTATTGTTGCTATCTATCGCTAGCTTATCCATTATGTCTTTCGCATCCATTGCTCTAAACTATTTAGCAAGAAATATGCAGCTTACCAACAGTTAACCAATCTTTGACATACTTGTCGTAGTCACTATCTTATATTTTATCAACATCGATCAATCTGCATTTGTATCTCACCGTGGTTTGGATCTTGATCAATTCCTACATCCATAATAAATTTTTGTTTCCACTGGGGGCAAAATCCTAATTCCTTTTGCTAAGGTGATATTTTGAATCTTTAAAATCCAAAAACATTCGAAAAACTTAGAAAATCCAAAAACATCTAGGGTTTTGAAACAGATAAAAAGCAACAAAGCAATGAAAATCAAGGCATTTCATAACAACTAAATTGTCAAACTTAGAAAATGAAGAATCAACCAGCAAACTATAAAGGATTATCAAATATCATTCATTAAGATGATTATATCAGTTAATGACCTTTAGAACATGTGAATGACATACAAAGTTCAGTGTTTATATCTTGATTTTATTGCTAATCATGTACTCTATGCAACTCAAGGATGTCCATGACTAGAGGAGCTATGATGGGGCATGATTATTTTCTTTGATTGTTGTCTGTGGTTTATCTCTTACTACGGTATGAACTTGTCTCAGGATATGATCAACAAAAGATCAAGGAGGACGTTCCAAGTCATGCATGAAAGGAGATAATCCTTGTCTGTTCTGCAAGCAATACTCAGGTCAACTTGATCCATTATATCAAGCTGCTTGTATTAACTTGCTATATCAAAATCCATGTAAGGAATACTCAGGTCATCTTGAATCATTATGTCAAGTTGCTTGTATTTTCTTACAACATTTTAAAATCTCAATGATGAAATCAAGCACTATTACAAGATCCCATATGAAGAATGATAGTACAATTTTTAGTTAGCTCATTATTCATCTACATTTTATGCATTCATTTGTCAGTTGCATTATAGGCATATCATTTGATTAACAGATCAACGGTCATAAATAAAGATTGAGTATACTTGGACAAACAAAAACAATTTGCATTTAATCATTATAGGTGCATTCATTTCTTAAAATCGTTTTAAACCATCATTCATTTCATTTAGTTGCATTTTATCATTGCATTAGTTTGCATTTAATTATGTGTATTTCATTTATCATGTAGTGTATCATCATTATTATTTGCATTATCATTTTATAACGATCATTTAGTTGCATCTTTGCACTTAGATTCATAATCATCATAAACATTACATAAAAACTCAAAAATATTTCATTTGCATTTACATAATCATAAATCAAAAGAAATCAATCATTCATTTGCATTCCATATAGATCATTACATTTGCATCATTTAAGATAGTAATCATTTTCATTTGCATCCAAGATCATAAAAATTAAAAATCAAAACAAAAACATATAATCATTGCATCCATATGATCATCACATAGAATAACATGCATATAGATCATCAAAGCATAAATATCATCATCAAATAGAGTAACATGGATATAAAATCATCATCATCATATAGAGTTCATATCTGCATATAGATCATCATAAAACAATAAAATTCTAAGTATACAATGATGTCAGATAAACAATACAAATGCCTCATCAAATACAAATCAAGTCAAGGTTGTCCTATACCACTACCACCTGACTTTGTCCGTCTCTGTAGCTATGGGTGAGAAGATCCTCCAAATGCCTATCTCCCATGATCCCCACTCCTCTAAGGAGGTCCCATGACCCCACCATTGCTAGTATCCATCAGCACGGTGGTATGATAACTACCTACTCTCTGGCTCTCTGGAACCGCCTCCTCATATCGTCGTCACCAGTGGAAAGTCTCCTTCCCGGCCCGAATTAGTGCTCTAATAGTATCCACCAAGAGAGTACCTGATCCAACTTGCTGAATATGATCAAGAAGACCCTAAGTATCCTATTGTCTCCTAACAGCTCTATCCCGCTCAGTAATAAGAGTATGTACCTGTGATCGAAGCTGATCAATCTGTGCTCTCAGACTGTCAATAGTATCCTACCCTGGCACATCATGCTCTGGTATAACCACATCTGGCATATCATGCACTGGTGCAACCTGCTCTGGTACATCCTATTATGGTGCATGAATCCCAATCCCCTCACCATCAACTTGTCCAACTGTTGGAATCTCGATCCGAGTAACTCTTCGCACCCATCATCTAATCAAGGGAACATGATCCTCAGGATCCTCATCATCTCCACCATGCACTGCAATAACTCAAGGATCTAGCTGAATCTGTCCAAAATCAATGCCTCTCCTGCAACCCCCATCCAGTCTAGTCACCCTGCCTCCTATCAATGGCAACCCTCTCGATGATCTCATACTAGTCCTGCCATGCTCTCTCCCAATCCGTCCAACATCTCTCCCACCCATAGGACATGGTCTCTCAATCCTACCAGCTAGTCCAAATGGTCCTCCACAGACTCTCAATTGACCTCCCCTCCGTCCAGGTCTCCTACCACCACCTCCATCCCCACCATCATCTCCACCTCCCCTAGCCTCATGAGCAGCTCTAAGCTCTCGTCTCCATTTGCGTCTCCTAGAAACTAGATCATCTGAGTCATCCTCATCATCTCCTGAGCTGGGAGGAGGATCTACTAGATCAGTAATGCGAGGAAAAGGATGAGCTAATATATACTGAGCATACTCTGCAGTAACCCCAGGATCAAGAATGTGCAATCTCATATCATAAGCCACTCTCAGAGTAGCAACAAACTCTGCACGAGCAATCTCAAATGACAAGGAAGGTCCCCAATCTCGTCTATCTCTATACCGTCGAGCATATATCGTTACATCAGTAGGCATAGGCTAGATGATACCAAATTATCTCAAAATCCAACCAATCAACTGTCGCTCAACAATAAAAGGTGTCCAACCAACGAGATATCTACTTTGCATGATGAATGGTAATGTTTGTGCATCATCCATCCATGGCTCACAATCAAGATATGGTCTCCAAGTGATGTTGTCCAATGAATCAAGCACCCAATGCCAATACTCTATCTTACCCAGCTTATGCTGAGTAAGGATACCTGCATAAAAATATACATATGGTTGCCTCTCTCCATGAACTCTGTGATGGATAGGTTGAGTAACAGCAATGTGCTTCCAACACCAAATCTGCAATAAAGTGCATCTAGTAGATAAAATCGCACTCTCATCATACACTACTTGATGAAGATCATGATAAAAGTGTGCCAGCATGCAAACACCCCACGCATATCGAGTACGATGTTGAATCATACTAAGGAGAATCTCACCCCATCCAATAAAAAAGCCTCATGATCTCCTATCAGGACATATAAACCCTCCAATCAAACCAGCAAGAATAACAAGAAGAGCCTCGTAATACATCACCATATCAACCCATCGGATCTCTCCTCTACCAATGCTCTCATCAGCAAACACAACTCTACAAGCCTTTGTACCAACCCGATCCTGACAATCATACTGCACTAGCTCACCAGTCACTGGGATATGTAGAATCCTGTAGACATCCTCCAGAATCACACTAATCTCACCCGTCAGCAAGTGGAAAGTGTTATGTTCATTGTGCCATCTCTCGGCCAATGTTGTCAACAAAACTCTGTTATGCATAATCTCAGGCATATATAACAAATGGCATAAACCACAGACATCTATGTGTCTAATCTTAGCCTGGGTAAGCTCTAGAACTAAATGACGCACCCCCGGTAATTTCTCCTGACATTGGAGAACATCAAGTTTCTCCTATTTTGTCAAGAGAAATCAAATTGACTCAAATTAAATTGAATCATCAAATCTATCAATCTATCAAATCAAATTGACTCAAATCAAATTGAATCATCAAATCTATCTATCTATCAAATCAAATTGAATCATCGGATCTATCTATCTATCAAATCAAATTGAAGCAACTTACGCTATCAAAACATTTTAAAACCTATCAATCATGGTTTTTTTTATCAATCATTGAGTTTACTCAAAAAATTTGCTAAGCTCTTACATTAGAAACTAAATCGGTTTCTTAGAGCTACTCTATCAAATCAAGCTAATCAAAGTTATCTATCAAATCAAGCTAATCAAAGCTATCTATCAAATCAAGTTAATCAAAGCAATCCTATCAATCAATCCAGTAATGAAAGCTATCTATCAATCATGCAATCATGCAATCGCTAAATCAAGTCTCAATTTTCATCATCACTATGTATTACACATGTTAAATCTACTTATCAAAGTGATTTAAGCAAAAGCGCTATCCTATTGAGCATTTGCACCAAACTACAACAAATGCACTAAAACTAAATGCAAATGTGCTAACTTAGTGCATATGCGCTATCCTTTTTCACAAAAGTGCTAAAATTATAGGCATAAATGCTAATCCATGCAAAAGCGTTACCTTTCTGGGCATATGCGCTAACCAACAACGCATTTGCGCTACCTTATGCATATGCGCTAACATCTTGAACATAAACGCTAACATACAGAGCATATGCACTAATCTAAGCATTTGTGCTAAACCTAGTTGAATATGCGCTAAAACAAACTACAAAAGCGCTAAAATAATGCCGAAAAAATTGAAAAAATTAAAAAAATCCAAAAAAGCGCCTAAAAGCATGAAACTTTGAACTAAAACTTGAAAAAAAGGCTTAGGATAAGATACATACCAAATACCCATACTCAATAGGTCGTTGATAATGCCGGACACGCTCAAATAGATGACACTCCATAGGAATCACCATTTCGCCACCTCAGCAAAAATATTTTCTCCAAAAGCTGACAAGGATAACAATGAAGTTAAAATTAGCCTTGGTTAATTTTATATTTACTATTTTGAAGAGCAATTAATTTCAATGGGGCAATTTAATTTTTTTTTTTTCCAATGAATTTAATTGACTAAATTTTTATCAATTATCATGAGATTAATTGCTCAAACCAGAATTTTTGACAATTTCACGATCAATCTCCTGAGGGGGCACACAATCAAGATTTTCAATCTCTATCAGGCATTATTAACACTTAATTTAATCTTTGAAACAATGTTGTCTTGACATCATTTCAAAGAGGGGCAAAATGTATACACCTAAAATTGGCTATGAGCAATTAAATATATATTTTATATTTATTTAATATTTATCTAATATTTATTCTTCTATTAAATAGTTAATTTGAAAATATTAATTTATTTAATTCATTTTCATGTCTTTCTATTAATTAATTCATCTATCTTATTCCTCTAATTAATTAAATATCTAATATTTAATTATTACTCTAACCAAGTTAATTAAATATCTAATATTTAATTATCTCCTCCAAACAATTAAATATATAATAATTAATAGTTATTCTCCTATCCTATAGTCTCAAATATTAAATAATTTCTAAATTATTTAATCCCTTATCCAACTCATTCTTCCATCTCCACTTCATCTTCCCTTTGCCAACTCATCCATCATGTGGCTAAGGAAATTAATATTTCTTAAATATTAATTCATCATTTATCTCCAACTTCCAAAATTCAGTGAATATTGTGTACGTACACATATTTCATAACCATTTCCTATATTCTCTCCAACACCCTCTACATCTTAGGAAGGACTTGAGTCCAGTTGTCCTCTCATGCCTAAATTTCCTCCAACCATCCCTAGATTCCCTCAATTAGCAACCCAGTCAAGGTGAGATGAGTGACACTTGTCTTCTCCTTCCCCCTTTCTCTAACCTTCACCTTTGCTCACAGCCATTCAAATCTGCAAATTTGATCATGACCGTTGATCTGAGCCACATCATCTTATCTTCTCAAAGTCTATAAAATCAAGAGCTTCAATTGAGAGAGTTAATCTTCAAGAATCTTCAAGTTAGACTTCAAGAGACTTCAAGTGCATCTTGCAAGCTAATCATATGCATCCGTTGTTGGCATTTGGCATTATAACAAACAAGGAGAAATTGTTGGCATTTCAATAAGGATATTGAGAAGGTTGTTGATGATTATGGATATAATTGATTAAGGATGTTTTACTGTCTTAATATTATTATTTTGTCATTGATGTCAAGAAATTGATTTTTTAATTCAGTATGATGTAGCCATATCTTGAGAAGTATGATTTGATGAGTATAAAGATGTCGGTAAAAGACAAAGAAAGAATATGATGAATAAGGGGAGGAATAAGTTATTCAATGGGAAACTATTACCGAGTTAGACAATGATGAGATCATGATGTTTAGATTGTTTTGATATCATACATATGTTATTGATTGTAAGGTTAATACTATACTATGTTACCGAGCAAAGAACCTAGTCAGTAAACCCTAAGGAACCTAGTCGGTAAACCCTAAGGTTATCACTATCGGTTAATGAAGGCAAAATGTCTACTAAATTAAGTTTAGTATTTACCGAGTTGCAACCGAGTAATAACAAAATGCATTGAATGAATAAAAGCATTATTTAATGAAGGAAACTGATGAGCTGGCTATGATTAAATGATTGGTATGCCATGAATGAAGTTTGTTAAAGAATCTATGGCAAAGGAAAATCAGCAGGAAGATCTATAGCTCAGATTGAACCGCAATACCCTAGCACAAGTTCCAAGAAATGTATGCAAGTTCCTAGGCGAGGTAAAACATTTTCAGATCGAAGGATACATTGAACCTGGTCAAAGTTTGAAGATCTGATGGCTATGATTGATCATGGGAAATGTGATCAAGGAGATTAAGTGGTTAGCTATTGTTTATAAATAAGGAGTTGTTGATAAACAATGCATGCGGGCAAGTGTATGTACAGGGATGCTACATAGTGATTATTGAGCACAGAACCTTGAAGACCTGTTTTGAATAACAAAGTATAGAGCCCAACAAATGGACAAGATTAGTTCTATGTCTATATTGCATTGAGCAAATAAGAATCTGCTTTAGAATTTTAGATGTGAAGTTACAGATAGATTTTTATTATTGTTATTTTGTAAAGTGATAGAAAATCTCTTAACTGAGTAGACTTAACAGTCTTATTTGTAAAACACTCTAACAAGGTGACATTCTGATTGAGTGTTTGAAATCCTTTAACAAGGTCACTTCTAACAAGGTGAAGATCCTAACAGATCTGAGAGAAATCCCTTAACCGAGTCACATCTAGCAATGTGTTTGTAATCTTTAACAGGATTTGCTTTTAACCGAGCATACTCTAGAAGAGTATCTTTCTTAGTGGGTCCGAAATCCCACAGTGGTTTTTCCCTATCTGGGTTTCCACGTTAAATCTGGTGTTATGAGTGTTATGATGTTTGTATGCTTTTTAGTTTGCATGTTTAGCAGTTTTGGTTATATTACTGATGTATAGGTTACCGAGGTTGAATCTGATGTTTTTTATGGAAGATTAAGTTTGTATGATTCACCCCCCCCCTCTCATCTTATTAGTTTGGAATCTGTACTTAACATTAAGTATCAAAACTATCAATTGGTATCAGAGCTTTGGACTCTAGAGGAAAAATTTTAAAGGCACTTGAGGCAAAGATCCAAAGATGTATAAGAGGGATGCACCGAAGCTAAACAAGTCAAGTTTCTCTACATGACAGAAAAGGATGAAGCTACACCTATCAGGAGTTGGAGAATATGATGTATATTATCTGGAGAATGATTTCATCACACCGAGCACCTATCCATTGACAATGGAAGAGATAAAGGCAATGCAAGAACATATCCAAGCAATGATTGAAATAACATCTGCATTGATTGATTCAGAGTTTAATGATCTAGAAGGCTGCAATGATGCAAAGGCAATATAGGACAAGCTCATATCTGTGTATGGAGGTGATGAACATGTTCAAAGAGAAAAAGTGGACAATCTAAGAGGACAACTTGAATCTATGAGGATGAATGAAGGTGAGAACACAACCCAGTACAGTATAATACTAAAGGAGATTATCAATCAAATCAAAGGAGCATGTGGAACTATTGAAGAAAAGGATATAACAAGTAAGTTGTTAAGAACCCTTCTACCAACTTATACAATCCGAGTCTCTGCAATCAATGAATTGAGGTCTGTACCCAATATGCCAGTTTCTTTAGATGCTACTATTGGTAAGCTACATGCATTTGAGTTGAGTAAATTTGATAACAATGGGTCATCGATAAATAAAGTTGAGTCTGCATTTAGATCTTTTCATCTTGATGAATCTAATGATTACAATGAAAGAAAGTATAGGTACTCTGAAGGAGATCACAGTGGAGCAAGTGAAAGATTTTTCAAGAACATGGAGGAAGTACACAAACTGTATGAGGAAATCAAAAAGCAAGAAGAGTTTGAAGCACTATTAGCCAGAAGGTTACTGAGAGGCAAAGGTAAGTATAAAGGAAAACTACCTTTGAAATGTTTCAATTGTGATAAGATAGGACATATGGCTTCTAACTGTCCAGACAAAGATTCTACTGAAAAGAGAGATTACCGAGATGACAGACAGAAAGATAATCATTACAGAGGACACCGAGGCTTCAGAAGAACAGATAGAAAGACATGCTTAATAGCCGATGAGGAATCCAATGATGATAAATCAGATGAAACTGATACAAAGGAAGTAGTTTATGTGGCTATCAAAGATGGATCAGATGAAGATAGGTATGAAGAAAAAGCCCTAATATCTCACATAAATACTAATGATTCTTGGATCATAGATAGTGGATGCTCACATCACATGACAGGTGATAAACACAAGTTTGTTATGTTAGAAGACTATGATGGAGGCTATGTAAGATTTGGTAATGATGCACCATGTCTGGTAAAAGGTAAAGGATCCATAACAATTCTTGACAATGCAAAGTGCAATGATGTTTATTGGGTTGAAGGTTTGAAATACAATTTGTTGAGTGTAGCACAGCTAAACAATACAGGATACCGAATAGAATTTCATAAAGGAATTGTCAAAGTTCATGACAAGCATGGAAAGTTAGCTGCTACCGAGACACAAACAAAAGATAACACATTTCACCTTGACTCAACTCAGAATAAATGTTTGTATGCAAAAATAGATGATACCTGGTTATGTCATAAAAGGTTTTGTCATGTAAATTTTGATAATCTGATCAAAATAAGCAAGAAGCACCGAGTAAGAGGTCTACCGAGTTTGGAAAAACCTAAGAATGCCATATGCCGAGGATGCCAAATGGGTAAAATGACAAGATCAAGCTTTACAAGTAAGTCTTATACTTCTATGGGAATTTTAGATCTTGTGCACACTGATCTTTGTGGTCCTATGAAAGTTCAAAGTTATTATGGTGATAAATATTTCATACTATTTCTAGATGATTACTCAAGGATGATGTCAGTAATGTTTTTAAAACAAAAATCAGAAGCTTTTCAAATGTTTAAATGGTACAAGGCAACAGTTGAAAATGAAACAGGAAGACAACTGAAATGTGTTAGATCAGATAGAGGAGGAGAGTTCACATATGATGAGTTCAACTTATTATGCAATAATCATGGTATAAAAAGACAAGTCTCTGCACCAAGAACTCCACAACAAAATAGAATTGCTGAAAGAAGAAACAGATCTATTGTGGATTGTGCCAGAACCCTGATGATTGAAAAGAAAGTGCCACAAACATTTTGGAGAGAAGCAATAAGCATAGCAGTTTACACCCTAAACTGAGTACAACTGAAGAAAGGTACTTTGAAGACACCATATGAAATCTGGTATGACAAGAAACCTAATGTAAGTTAGTTCAAAATCTTTGGAAGTAGATGCTATGTACACAAAGATGATAGAAATGGCAAGTTTGATCAAAAAAGTGAAGAAGGAACATTTCTTGGTTATTCTTCTAGAAGTAAAGCATTTAAATGTCCGATCAAATCATCTAACAAAATAGTAGAAAGTGCAAATGTGAAAATTGATGAATTTGCAGAAAGAAATGATGAAGGAAACTCCAAAGAACTAGAAGATTATGATGAATTTGTCTATGTTCAACCGACAAGTCCTACCGAGAGAGTTACTAAAGAAAATGAAGAGAGTATTCAGTTACTGAGTGATGAAGAAGATCATACAGAGCCTACCGAGCCTATATTAGCCAAGTATGTCAGAAGACATCATGCATCAAGTCAGATTATAGGAGATAAGGATGATCCAGTGATGACAAGGAACAAACTGAGACAAAACACATGTTTGATATCTGAATTTGAACCGAGAATAGTGAAAGAGGCATTTAACAATGAAGATTGGATAAATGCTATGATAGAATAGATTGATCAAATCAAGAATAATGACACATGGACACTGATCCCAAGACCGAAGGACAAAAATGTAATCGGTACAAAGTGGATTTTCATAAACAAGCTAAATGAAAAAGGTGAGGTCATTCAAAATAAACCAAGACTAGTTTGCAAAGGTTATGCTCAAGAAGAAGGAATTGATTATGGTGAAACTTTTGCACCTGTGGCTAGACTTGAAGGAGTAAGAACATTGTTGGCATATGCTACTTAAAAAAATTTCAAGGTATATCAAATGGATGTCAAATCTGCATTTCTGAATGGTATATTAGAAGAAGAAGTTTTTATTGAACAACCTGAAGGATTTGTTGAAGACAAGAATAAAGATCAGGTATGTAAATTGAACAAAGCTTTATATTGTCTGAAACAAGCACCTAGAGCATGGTATGAAAGATTGCACTCTTATTTAATCAAGATTGGTTTTATAAGAACAAGTGAAAATAGTAACATGTACATGAAGAATGATGAAAATGGAATACTGATCTCAGCCATATTTGTTGATGATATTATCTTTTGTGGAAATGACTCTTTATGCAAGAACTTTGGAAATGAAATGAGCAAAGATTTTGAGATGTCATTAATCAGTGAGATAAAGTATTTTATAGGTTTATAGATACTGCAAATGAAAAATGAGATTTTCATTACTCAATCCAAGTACATAAAGGAAATCTTGAAGAAATTTGGAATGGAGGATTCAAAACCAGTAAGTACTCCTATGACTACCAACTGCAAATTATCAAAAAATGATGAATCTGCACCTGTTGATGAGACACTTTACCGATCCATGATTGGAAAGTTGCAATATGTTGTTCACAGTAGGCCAGATATAGCACATGTAGTAGGCATAGTTGCAAGATTCTTTGCAGATCCTAAGGAAACACACATGACAGCAATCAAGAGAATTTTTAGATACTTGAAAGGCACTGAGGATTATGGCTTAGTATATCAGAAAGGAAATGACTTTGATTTAAAAGTTTACATTGATGCTGATTGGGCAGGCAACATTGATGATAGGAAAAACACAAGTGGGGGAGCTTTCTTTTTAGGAGAAAGACTAGTGAGTTGGCTTAGCAAGAAACAAGGATGTGTTTCACAGTCAACAGCAGAAGCTGAATACATTGATGCAGCATTGAATTGTACCAACATAGCATGGATCAAACAGCTATTGGAAGGTATAAATGAGAAAGTTACCGAGCCAGTAACTATATTCTGTGACAATACTAGTGCCATTAACATTTCAAAGAATCCTATTATGCACTCTAAGACAAAGCACATCTCTATCAAATATCATTATCTTAGAGAAGAAGCTCAAGAGAAGAAAGTGGTGTTGGAGTATGTTAGCACAAAGGAACAAATAGCAGATATCTTCACTAAGCCACTTCCAAGGGACACTTTTGAGTATCTCAGAAGTAAGTTAGGGGTCCTACCTCTATCTTCTACTCACTGACCGAGTTCGGTGAAAGCATCAATTCGATGACTCTACAGAATATCTTTTAGGAGTTGATGCTGATTTACACACTTTAGGATGTTTTCTAAAGGTGTGCAGGAAACAATATAGGAAACAATATAGGGAATAGGAATTGAAGACAAAATGCTCTGATCGAGACTAAATTGACACATAACAATAGGAATTCACTTCTCAGCGGATGAAATTATGTTTTAGTTCTTTACTTTTTGGCATTTTTGTCAAAGGGGGAGAAGACTGAAGAGAAAAGAGGAGAAGACTAATGTATGGGGGAGAGTTCTAATGATAGGAGGAGAGCATTTCAGCATTTCAGAATCTCACAGCAATCCGAATCAATTAGGTCAAATCAATTGGTTTTGCCATCAATGCCAAAGGGGGAGATTGTTGGCATTTGGCTTATAACAGACAAGGAGAAATTGTTGGCATTTCAATAAGGATATTGAGAAGGTTGTTGAACATTATGGATATAACTGATTAAGGATGTTTTACTATCTTAATATTATTATTTTGTCATTGATTTCAAGAAATTGATTTTCTAATTCAGTATGATGTTGCCATATATTGAGAAGGATGATTTGATGAGTATAAAGATGTCGGTAAAAGACACAAAAAGAATATGATGAATAAGGGGAGGAATAAGTTATTCAATGGGAAACTATTACCGAGTTAGACAAGGATGAGATCATGATGTTTAGATTGTTTTGATATCATACATATGTTATTGATTGTAAGGTTAATACTATACTATGTTACCGAGCAAAGAACCTAGTCGGTAAACCCTAAGGAACCTAGTCGGTAAACCCTAAGGTTGTCGCAGTCGGTTAATGAAGGCAGAATGTCTACCGAGTGAAGTTTAGTATTTACCGAGTTGCAACCGAGTAATAACAGAATACATTGAATGAATAAAAGCATTATTTAATGAAGGAAGCTGATGAGCTGGCTATGATTAAATGATTGGTATGTCGTGAATGAAGTTTGTTAAAGAATCTATGGCAAAGGAAAGTCAGTAGGAAGATCTACAGCTCAGATTGAACCGCAATACCCTAGCACAAGTTCCAAGAAATGTATGCAAGTTCCTAGGCGGGGTAAAACATTTTCAGATCGAAGGATACATTGAACCTGGTCAAAGTTTGAAGATCTGATGGCTATGATTGATCATGGGAAATGTGATCAAGGAGATTAAGTGATTATCTATTGTTTATAAATAAGGAACTGTTGATAAACAATGCATGCAGGCAAGTGTATGCACATGGATGCTACATAGTGATTACCGAGCATAGAAGCTTGAAGACCTATTTTGAATAATAGAGTATAGAGCCCAACAGATGGACAAGATTAGTTCTATGTCTATATTGTATTGAGCAAATAAGAATCTGCTTTAGCATTTTAGATGTGAAGTTGCAGATAGATTTTTATTATTGTTATTTTGTAAAGTGATAGAAAATCTCTTAACCGAGTAGACTTAACTGTCTTATTTGTAAAACCCTCTAGCAAGGTGACATTCTAATTGAGTGTTTGAAATCCTTTAACAAGGTCACTTCTAACAAGGTGAAGATCCTAACAGATCTAAGGGAAATCCCTTAACCGGGTCACATCTAGCAATGTGTTGTAATCTTTAACAGGATTTGCTTTTAACCGAGCATACTCTAGAAGAGTATATTTCTTAGTGGGTCCAAAATCCCACAGTGGTTTTTCCCTATTTGGGTTTCGTTAAATCTGGTGTTATGAGGGTTATGATGTTTGTATGCTTTTGAGTTTGCATGTTTAGCAGTTTTGGTTATATTACTGATGTATAGGTTACCGAGGTTGAATCTGATGTTTTTATGGAAGATTAAGTTTGTATGATTCACCCCACCTCTCATCTTATTAGTTTGGCATTTGTACATAACATTAAGTATCAAAATTATCATCCGTGAGTTTTTGAAGCAAATAGCAATAGCAAATATCATATATCATTTTAGCATAATCATGTAGCATTGCATATCATAGCATCAGTTAACTACAAGTTATCAGTCCATTCTTCATATGCCATCTTGGAAGCCAATAGTGCATTGTCTGAGAGCACACCATCTGCAACCAAGAACAGTGGAGTTAGGACACAATGAGACATAAGCCATGAAGGTAAAATAATGTTTTATTTTAGTATGTACTTCATGTAATTTCATTGGTGGAATTTGGATTTCATGTATGCATTTCCATTGTATTTTGTGAAACTAACTTATTACAGGTAACATTCTAAGGATGAAATTCAAGCTCACACACAAATGAATGTTGATTTTATTTTATTTTTAATGTATATGCATATAATGATTTGAAATGCAAATGATCTATATGAAATGTCTTTGATTCTTATATGTAATAATTATAATGATTAATGAATCTAAATGCAAAGATGCAACTAAATGACCTTAAGAACTACAATGATAATGATCCTAATGCAAATAATAATGATGATATATTACATGATCATGAAATGCACTTAATGGAATGCAAACTAATGCAATGATTGAAATGCAACTAAATGAAATGAATGATAATAATTTAAATGATTCCAAAGATGAATGAACCTACAATGATCAAAGGAAAATTGTTTTTTTGTTTGTACAAGTATACTCAATCTTTATTTATGACCGTTGATCTTTGAATGGAATGAAATGCTTACAATGCAATTGACAATGAATTCTTATAATGCAGATGAATTAATGCAACTAAAATGATACTTCCATTATTCATATGGTGTCTTATAACAGTGCTTGATTTCATCATTGAGCTTTAAAATGTTGTAAGAAAATACAAGCAACTTGACATAATGATTCAAGCTCACCTGAGTATTTCTTACATGGATTTTGATATAGCAAGTTAATACAAGCAACTTGATATAATGAATCAAGCTAACCTGAGTATTTCTTGCAGAACATACAAGGATTATCCCCTTTCATGCATGGCTCGCAACGTCCTCCTTGATATTTTTTCGATCATATCCTTAGACAAGTACATACCTTAATAAGAGATAAACTGCAGACAACAAACAAATAAAATAATCATGTCCCATCATAGCTTCTCTAGTCATGGACATCCTTGAGTCGTGTAGAGTACATGATTAGCAATAAATTTAAGATATAAACACTAAATCTTGTATGTCATTCACATGTTCTCATGGTCATTAACTGATGTAACCATCTTGATGAATAATCCTTGATAATCTTTTATTACTTGTTGGTTGATTCTTCATTTCCTGGGTTTCACAATTCAGTTGATATAAAAGGCCTTGATCTTTGTTGCTTTGTTGCTCGTTATTTGTTTCAAAATCCTAGATGTTTTTGGTTTTTCTAAGTTTTCCAAATGTTTTGGATGTTCAAAGATTCAAAAGATCACCTTAGCAAAAAGGAATTAGGACTTTTCCCCTAGCGGAAACAAAAATTTATTATGGATGTATGAATTGATCGAGATCCAAATCATGGCGGGATATAATGCAAATATGATTGATTCTAATAAAATCTAAGATAGTGACTACGATAAGTATGTCAAAGATTGATAATTGTTGGTAAGCTGCATATTTCCTGCTAGTGGTTTAGAGCAATGGATGTGAAAGATGAAATGGATAGGCTAAGATAGATAGAAGTGATAGATGTGATAGGATGGAGTGGATAAGTGCACAAAGCGATCTCATAGATGGAAGAACTTACTTTTTTTTAGATAGCGCATGTTTACCAAGTTTGCACTATCTAAATTTATTGCATTTTTTTCCATATTTTGATTTTTTTTCTTCTTCAGTTTTCATTGTTTTATGCTTTTTAGGAATTTTCTGCTTTTTTGATTTTTACTGATTTCTTTAGGACTTTATATGCTTTTTACTTATTTTTTCAAGACTTTATATATCAAGCATAGAATTTCTTGAGATGGATGGAATTGATAAGTTCATCAAACCAATCACCTTCAGGGGTAGATAAATTATATGCTCCTAAGGCATATGCTGCTACTGTGACAAAAGGACCTAACCAATTTGGTTAAAATTCACCCTTCTTTTCTCGGTCTTGCCGATTTCTCAGATTCTCCCTTAGAAATATATCTCCAATTTGAAAAATGTGTGGCTTGACTCTGTGATTATAACTTCTTGCCATTCTCTGTTGATATGCCTTCAAATGATCTATTGCATTTTGGCAACATTCCTGAATCAACTCAAGTTCTTGAAGTCTAGAGACTCGTTGTTCTTCTTTTGGTATAAGACCTTTCAAGGAAACTCATAGAGAAGGTATCTCTACTTCTACTGGTAATATGGCTTCCGATCCATAGACTAAGAAATATGGAGTTGCCCCCATTGGTGTGTAGATGTTGGTTCAGTATGCCCAAAGAGCAAGGTTTAGCTGAATGTGCCAGTCTTTAGCAGCTTCATTGACTATTTTCTTCAAGATTTTCAAGATAGTCTTGTTTGATGCCTCCACTTGACCATTTCCCTGTGAATAATATGGTGTAGAAAGCCTATGTTGGATATGGAATCTATCACATAGTTCCTTCACATCTTGATTCTTAAATGGTCGTCCATTATTAGTAATAATGGTCATAGGGATTCCATAACGACAGATTATATAATTCAAGATGAATGATGATATTTGTTTTCCTATCAATTTCATCAAAGGTATTGCTTCAATCCATTTAGTGAAATACTTAGTAGCAGTCAAAATGAACCTATGGCCATTAGAGGATGAAGGATTTATCTTACCTATCAAATCAAGGCCCCATTGGGAAAATGGTCATGATCCTGCCATAAGATGCAATTCTTGTGCTGGTGTGTGGATGATATTCCCATGGATCTGGCATTATTTGCATTTCTTGGCATATGTGAATGATTATCTCTCCATAGTAGGCCAATAGTAACCCATACGAAGAATTTTCTTAGCCAGTGTTAATCCACTTGAGTGTGTGCCACAAATACCTGCGTGAACTTTGTTAAAAACTTTCTCAAATTCTTCTTCTTCAAGACATCTCAATAAAGTGCTATCTAGACCTTGCCTATATAAGGTATCAGCAATAATAGTATAGCGGGATGACTGACAGATAAAATTTCTTCTCTGATTGTGAGATAGGTCAAGAGGAAGGATATTCTCTTTTAAGTATTGATAAGTTTGCCCATATAAGGATTGATCGGTTCGAGATATATGGCAAATCATGTGGGTGTGCTGGGATTCAAAGGTAGGTTTCAAGATATCTTCCACTAGGAATTCGTTGATAACTCAATGATGAATAGTGAGTACCAAACCGGTACTGAGAGGGGGGGTGAATCAGTATAGGCACAAAATATTTTCCTAAATAGGTTTGATTGCAGACTGTAAGCTACTGGCAATCCCTAACACCGGTCCAAACTAGATAACTACCAGTTAAACACAGTGCAACTGTGAAAGACATGAACTGGTCAATCTTCTTAGCTTTCCATACAACCTACTCCCTCATTTCCACTTTGTCCTTATGCATAAACAGATAATCTAACATCAGAAATATAATAACTTGCTAGATCAACATGATTCATTGCTTGACAGAAGACAACAAAGCATCACATGAAAAAGAACATCACACATGACACACATATTTTTCACGTGGAAACCCAACTGGGAAAAACCACGATGGGGATGAATACCCACACGTTGTTTTGAACTCTTTAGAAGTTCGCTCTGTTAGAAGCCCAGTCTGGTTAAATACTATTACAACAGGTTCTGTACAAATCGGTCCTATTAGCGATCACCTAGTTAAGGGATGGATAGAATACCCAGTTAAGGCTTAAACCTTGTTAGAGGTTACCTTGTTAGAGGATTTTATGAACTCAATGGCTTTGAGTCACCCTATTAAAGGATTTGTAGCAAGCTGGTTAAAGCTACCCTGTTAAGGGATTATCCAACCGTTGAAGTGATTAGAGATCAACAAGTATTACAATGATCTGATAATAGAACTCAATGCCAATGCAGATTCGCTTTAGTTCCTTCCTTTTGTACACACACTATGCAGGTACCAATCCTCTCAAACTAGTCTAGGAAGAATCACATATCTCTGCACATAGATACACACACAACATTTGCCAACAACCTCAACATGAGACACCACATCAACCTTATAGGAAACAGATAGGTCGGTAGCATAAACCCTAGACCCTAAACACTTAGGTTGAGAAATTTAGTCGGTTCGATCCTGACCATTGAACACTTTGCATTTGAATACAACGGTCTTGAACAGATCTCAAGACATTCTCCATCATTTGTTCTTCACCTCTTCTTGGAGGTGATAACCCATCACACATTCTCCACCATTTTCAAAGACTTCGCACATTCTTGAGGTAGATAGGATCAATATCCTTCATGCAAGATCCTTCACGTGCATGAGGCTGACGTGGCAACACGATTTGATCTCCACTACAATGCTAACTCATCACACAATGCCATTGGTTGAAACACACAGGCTCAAAACACTTCAACCGGAAACCCTGAAGCTGAGACTACCGACTGGTAGTCATGCCATATGAACCCTAGATACATAACATTCCTTATACCAGTTCTCATTCTGATATACTGGTTCACTTGGACAAGCATACCGCTTCACCTTTTTTCACATATGTCGGTTCACTCTTCATCATGTTACCTGTTCACTCTTCATCATATTACCAGTTCTCTTTCAACATATTGACATCAATGGCAACACAATATCATCATGTCAACATATTCTGCACATATGCCAACATTCGTAACGTTGTTGATTCTCCTGATTCTGCAAGAGAGATGCTATTATAGCCATTGCATCTGATGCTTTATTCTCATTTCTTGGGATCTAAGTGAATGATATTTTTTCAAAATGCTCTTTAAACTCTTCTATCAATTGTTTGTAGGGCATGAGATTTTCATCCTTAGTTTTATAATCATCATTTATTTGGTTGATTATAAGTTGTGAATCACCATAAACATGTAATTCCTTATTGTTCCATTCAATAGCCATTTTGAGCCCAATAGTCAATGCTTCATATTTTGCAGTATTGTTTGTGCATGGAAACCACAGTCTATATAATTTTGGAATTGTGTATCCCTAAGGAGTGATGAAAAAAATTCTTGCGCCTGATCTATATTGTGTATAGGAACCATAAAAGTACAACTCCCAAAATTTTGTACTTATTATCAGAATGTCTACATCAAGAAATTCAATGTGCAACGGTATGTCATCTTGTAAGGGTACTTCAGTTAATTGATCAGCAATGACTTGTCCTTTGATAGATTTGTGATCAACATATTCCATATCAAACTCACATAGTACCATAACACATTTTTCTAGTCTGTCTGTCAAAGTTGGCTTGTTCAACAAATACTTTAGTGGATCTATTTTTGCTATCAATTTCATAGAATGAGTCAGCATATAATGTCATAGTTTTTGAGTTGCAAATACAACTGATAGGCATGTCTTCTCTACTGATGTATAGTTCAATTCATAGCCTACAAGTATTCTATTGATGTAATACACTACTCTTTCTTTACCTTCATCATGTTGTGCTAAAAGAGCTCCTAATGATACATTTGCGCTAAGATATAAAGCAACAATTGTTTCCCTTTGATTGGTCATACAATTATTGGAGGATTCATCAGATATTCTTTGATTTGCATAAAAGCTTCTTCACACTTATGATCTCATTTGAATGGAACATTTTTATATAAAAGATGAGTGAATGGATGACATCCATCTATTAATTAAGAGACAAATCTTCTGATTGATTGCAATCTTCCTTGTAAAGAATGCAATTGACTTACATTTCTAGGTGACTCAATTTCCATGATAGCTTTGACCTTTTTTAGATCTACTTCAATTCCACAAGCTAATATAATGCACCCAAGAAGTTTTCTAGAGGTTACTCCAAATGCACATTTCTTTGGATTCAATCTTAACTGATATTGTTCGAGTCTATCAAATATCTTGCCCAAGATGTTCAAATTTTATTTCCTTCTATGATATTTTGCAAGTATATCATCTACATAATCTTCCATAAATGTATGCATCATATCATGGAAAATTGTTGTCATGTCTCTTTGATAATTTGCTCCTGCATTCTTAAGCCCAAATGGTATAACATTCCAGCAGTAAGTACCCTATGCACAAGTGAATGTTGTCTGTTCTTGATCTTTAGGGGCAATTCTTATTTGATTGTATCCTAAGAATCCATCCATTAATGAAAACATCTCATGTCCTACTGATAAGTCCACAATTATATCAATGTTGGGTAGTGGGAAATCATCTTTGGGACATGCCTTGTTCAAATCTCTAAAATCGGTGTAGACTCTTATGCTTTTATCTGTCTTTGACACTGGCACAATTCTTGAAACCCATTCTAGATAGGCAACAGGTCTTATGAAACCCACATCCAATGATTTTTCTTCCTTAGCTTTTTTTTAACTATTTTTTCTTTTAGATCCACATTGAGATGATGCATAATAAGATCTGGATCAAGTCTTGGCATGTTTGTATAGGACCAAGCAAAATTTACCTATCTTTGTTTGAAGAATTATATGTATTATTTCCTCTCTTCATATGATAATGATGCAACGGGATGAAGTATCTTGGGATCCTTTGGTGTTCCAATGTTTATTGCTTCTATTGGCTCTATTAGAATAGCATATCTCTCTTGAAAATATGCAGGCAGGGTGTCAAATTTTCCATCTTCTGGCACCTCAAACAGGTTTTCACCATCACATACATCCTTTATTTTTCCTCTTGATTGATCTAGTGTTGCCATGAAATGATTTTCAACACTGGGTCTTTTTCCTTGTTTTATTTCAATTTTGCAATTGGAAAGTTTGGCATTCTCTTGACTACATGAAATGTTACTTGATTCTGCGATGGAAGATATCTTAGGTGTTATGGGTTCGACAACATTAATATATACAGCTAAGTCATGGTCATTGGAAAAGACATCCAATTCAGGGTTTTCTAGGTTATCCCAATCAATTAGTTCTGGATGAAGAAGGGGTAAGTCATAGTCATCATCATTATTAGGTACTTCAAGGTTCATGACATAATAGTCATAATTTGGCATAGAATAGGTAATGTCATAGATAGAATGCTCTTGAGGATAGTCTCTCCCAAGTGTTCTCCAATTAGTTCTAACAAAATTAGTACTGGTATTTTGTGGTTCATACTCAAGTGATTCTTCATTTTATGTTTGTCCCTTAAAAGAAAGGATTATATCAACACATACATCCTTAATACTGCAAGTTCCTTCTTGAGTAATTTCAATACATTCATTTATATTTTGAAGTTGACATACTTGTGTACAAGACATAGAGGATCATTTTCCTATCTTATGTCTTCTCTCGAACTCAGCTTCTTCTGGACTAATAGTCAATCTTTCTTGACTATCTATTAGTTCTTCCATGGTTCTTCCATACCTTGGCATGTCTTGCTCATCATTTGATAGAAATATGATATTTCCTGATACTTGATCAATAACTATTTATGTTTCTTGTGGTGTTACTTCTTGTTCTTTTTCATCTTCTTTCTTTTGGTGTCTTGTATATGCCTATTTCCTCTGAATTATGAGTTCTTCTTGTCTTCTTTCTAACTCTATCTTTTTTTGGTGAAAGACGAGTCCTCATTTGTAATAGTTGCTTGTTCTTCATTATTTTCTTCATTTGATACACTAGATGATAAATTTGAACCCCATTCATATTCATTTAAATCTGTCTTTGAACCATTGTCTAGGATTACACCATTATACCATACAAGAATATTGTATGGTGCAAATAGTTCTCTGATTTTGGCCATCTCATCTTTCAGTGCTTCTGGAATATCTTGCTTAGATTCAACACTTGTTTGCAAGATTCTTCTTCTCTTTTAATTGAAATTTCTTCCTATTGTTTCTCATATTCTTCGTGTTTATTGGCTACTATTTCTCTCGCTTGGTGTAGCATTTCTTGCCATGGTTCTTCCTTAGGGACTGCTTTCTTTCTCCACTTTGGCTATTGATTTTTTATGTTTCTTTTGATTTGATTTTGGATACCCAAGTCCTGATTTATCTTCTTTAGATTGTGAGTGAGGACAAATAGGTTCTGAAATGGCTTCTTGTCACTTACCAATTGATCATTTTCCTTCATATCCCATTTTTTGCATGATCTTATAACCATTGCCATATTTCTCTATGGTAATATTGACATCTGTAGCTATTGCTATAGTTTCATTTTCATCTTTGTACAACCAACCAAGAATGTCCTTGTCTTCAATTTCTTCTACAAGTGTTCCACCTCTAACAAATGCTCCTTCAAACATTTCTACTATTTTTTTTTAGATCTGTGGTTGAACATTTGTAGGCTTTCCATATGATTTAGGTGAAAGTGGCAAGAAATGTAAATAATAATTTCCCATTCCTTCATCATTTAATTTGATCTTTTTTTCAAAGGTTTCCCATAATTTTTCTTGAATTTCTTTGGTGGGATAGATTGATTCTCTACTATGTGGAACTCTTGTATCATGTGTTGGCTTTAGATTATTGCGATATTGGTTGGATTCTGCAATTATAGTAACTTCTTGTCCCTCATGAGGAAACTTTACACATTGGTTTTATGTAGAAGGAACTAATTGCATGTTGTGAATCCATGGCCTTCCCAGAAGAATGTTATAAGATAGATTCAAATCTAAAACCTGGCATAATGTATTCCTTTCCACGGGTCCTATTTTGATTGGTAACACCATA